>NC_136852.1:4776644-4856644 GCF_951799975.1 Gobius niger | reverse complement strand
TTTTTCTGTCAAATTTTTTATCACATTTGTGTCACATTTTTGTAATTTTTTTTGTCAATTTTTGTCACATTTCTGTCATTTTTTCGTCATTTTTTTATCAATTTTTTGTTGTTCATGGTCACAAATTTGGACATTTTTCTGTCAAATTTTTATCACATTTGTGTCACATTTTTGTACTTTTTTTTGTCACATTTTGTCACATTTTTGAATTTTTTTGGTCATTTTTTGTCACATTTCTGTCATTTTTCAGTCACATTTTTGTAATTTTTTTTGTCACCTTTTGTCACATTTTTGTCATTTTTTTGTCATGTTTTTGTCAATGTTTTTGTCAATGTTTTCTCACTTTTTTGTCACATTTCCATCATTGTTTTCGTCTCAGTTTTGTTGCTATTTTCACAGCTTTTTTCCAGAAGCTTTCGGACTGGGGTAAAGCCAAACTGGAGAAAATATGCTCGGTTCAGGTGGGAGTTAAGGGGTTAAAAAATACTTCTCACAAACACCAAGTGAACACCGCTAAGAATATATGACCTAATGCCCGCTCTTGAACCTGTGCCCGCTCCAGTACAGCGGGAAGAAGCCGCGTCACACGTGGGAGATGTGGCACCCGACGCTGGTGGCCGAGGCTCTGTTCGCCATCTCCAACATCTTCAGCTCGCTGCGCCTCATCAGCCTGTTCACGGCCAACTCGCACCTGGGCCCGCTGCAGATCTCGCTGGGACGCATGCTCCTCGACATCCTCAAGTTCCTCTTCATCTACTGCCTGGTGCTGCTCGCCTTCGCCAACGGCCTCAACCAGCTCTACTTCTACTACGAGACGTCGGGCACCAAAGACGCGTCGGGCAACGTCTGCAAGGGCATCCGCTGCATGCAGCAGAACAACGCCTTCTCCACGTCAGTACAGCGAGACAGTGGCGGTCAAAGTGCAGATGCTACTGGTCGAATATTACTCCAATACAAGTCAAAGTATTCAAGTGTTTGCTGTAGAAATTAAAGTAGAAAGTACAAATCCGTTTTGAAGTAGTATGAATATTAGCTTTGTGGCTCACTGTTCATATGGCAAAACAACGGGGACAAATCTTCTTCCTTGTGGTGAGCCAATAACATCTGGTCATTAGTGATTAGCAAGATCTAATCCTGCTCGAATATTAGTACGGATCTGCTAATGTCCGCCCTTATGGCAACATCTTCACATCTGGAAGTGTAAATGTATTAGAAAATGTAGAAAATGTGCAAAATTAACCACCTGGTCTTGCAAATCATAATATATATCATTTTCTGTCCCTCCTTCCTGAATCTTAGAATCTAATCAGAGTCTAGTCTCCCATAGTCGACCAATGAGACGAGCTTTTCCTGTGAACCAGCCTGTCAGGTCCAATCAGGAGGAGGGGGAGGAGCTTGATCGTTTATTTTTGATAATTCTGTTCCCGCTCTCCTCATTTTGCAACATTTTGCTTTCTGGTTAAAGAGGGGAGGAATGTTGGATTGGGTGATGACACCCTCCAGTGTTGTTGATTGCACAGTCACCAGGCAGAACTTGCCAAACTGTGATTTAATCAGATTGTCCTCAATCCTCCAGGTAGATTTATAATCTAACAATCTACATCTATGGGAATCGGCCCCTGAAGAAGAGAGTTGGATGACAATGAAAAATGTCCAGTCAAAACGTTTTGAACTTCCAATCTTTTAAAGATTCTAAAGTTAGTTAAAGGCTATTCTTGATTTTTTTTTAATTTAATTTAATTATATTTTTTCTTCATTATTACAAACAATGGAAGAGGAAACCACAAAATCAGGGGTGTCAAACATACGGCCCGCGGGCCTAATTCGGCCTGCGAGATGATTTAATCCGGCCAATGCCTTGTTGTCTCTAGTCTCTAAGCCTCCCTGTGCGGAGTTATGAACTTTTAAAGAATAACCAGAATGCTCATTCTAGCCACTGCACGTTCATGAAATCGATAGGAATGCTTTGTAATAAGATGGACAGTGTTTGTCCCACATGTCTGAGTTTACAATTTAGTAAAGTAGGACAAAGCAAATGTTGTTCCACTACCAGAAAAAAAATATCAGGTTTAGTGCCTTTACTAAGACCTCCTTATTACATCTCATTGCAGATTTGCCTCTTGTTGCTAGTTACCAACTTTCAAGCACTTTTTGGATCGAAATTAAAGCAGTACTGAGTAACGTGTTTACCTTAATAAATCCTTTCCGTTGTCCCTATGGGGGTAATACAAGTGTTAATGGGATGACTGGGGGGTCTTTCACCTCCCCCTGGTGTCTCTGGCCAGAAAACCCTGTTTGCAACTTGACTGCCACCGGACCGGAGTCACCAATACACACT
The DNA here is from genome assembly GCF_951799975.1 of Gobius niger. Taxonomy (NCBI): domain Eukaryota; kingdom Metazoa; phylum Chordata; class Actinopteri; order Gobiiformes; family Gobiidae; genus Gobius; species Gobius niger. Next base: position 4,854,306 of record NC_136852.1, on the reverse strand, counting down.
AATGGAATCATGAAGAAGAAGCTAGCATGCTAGCGGGCAAAGCTAACTGTGGGCTAACGTCACTTTAAACAGTATTTACAGCCAAGTTTGAGTGACAAAAATGATTTCCATTGTATAATTGGATGTACAATATCCCTCTGTCCCTTTTGTCTTTTCTGTCAGCGTAGTGTTTACTCTCCAAGACAATTAATAAGTTAAAAAAATCTTGCTACGACACCTGCAGTTGCGCTTATGGCCTCTAGGGGCAAGAGTTACTTAGTGCTGCTTTAAAGCTGTGGTCCATTCAAATGTGGTGTGGCTGAAAAACACAAGGCCAAAGTTACTTCTGAGCCTTTAGTGGAGTAAATGGAAATAGCAGAATGGTCACTTTTATATCGTCCTTTTCTACCGACAGTAGTTTATCAAAACGCTTTGCATCAAGGTCTCACTCATATTCACTCTCTAAAAGTAGTAGAAGTAAAAAGATCTTTTCTCCAGTAAAGCACAGATCCTCTACTTCAGTACAGTACTGCAGTAAATTGACTTTATTACTGAACTTTAGAGAGGGAATACTGTAGCAAAATGATGAACGATTATAAAGCATTGAGAAGAAGTCGCTGTTAATCACAACCACACACTATAAAATCCCACGCGCTGCAGTGATAACAAATGTGTTTATTTCCCCACAGGCTCTTCGAGACGCTGCAGTCGCTGTTCTGGTCCATCTTCGGCCTGATCAGTCTGTACGTCACCAACGTGCAGCCGGGCCACGAGTTCACCGAGTTCGTGGGCAGCACCATGTTCGGCACCTACAACATCATCTCTCTGGTGGTGCTGCTCAACATGCTGATCGCCATGATGAACAACTCCTACCAGCACATCGCCGTAAGCCTCACCGCGGCGCCACACGCCTAATCACGCCCATTCGTCTCAATGAGGAATGGTTTACTGAGCTTTTATTTGTTGTTTTATTTGGACACAACTGGGGCCGCGCGATTAATGCCAGCCGAGGTGAAATGGAAATTGTAATTAGCAAAGAGGGCGGTGCAAAATGTGATGCCTAAACAGAACAAGTAAACACATGATTATTACTCCTGAGGATGCTTAAACACTAGATCAGGGGTGCCCAAACCTTTTGTCTCCGAGGGCCAAAATGAAAAAGTGCCTGTGAGTCTCGGGCCAAACACGGCGATGTCACGCACGAAAAACACATATAACTGCAAATTATAAAGTTACTTTATTTTATTTACTTTTAATGTTTTCGCTAGCCCACATTTGCATTTCATTCTATTTATGCAAATAACATGCTATATTAAAACAAATGGTAACTATGTACAAAAGTACAAAAGCCTAATTTTAGTAGAATAAAATCAACATCTGTAGATATTTACACTACAGTAACTTTACCTCGTTCGTTAACTCAAAGAAAATGCCACATTAGATCATTTTGAAAGTGTCAGTTCAGCATCAACTCTTTTCTAAGTCAATTTTTAACATATACTGATGTTGACATCAACAGCCTTTGCAATAAAAGTTGGAAAACTGTAAAAGTTGATGCTACAACGCTCTGTATTCGATAAATACCAAGACACCACAACAGTGTTTCCTTAACTTTGTGAAAGGAGAGAAACAGCGCCCCCAATTTGACGCTGGTGGTCAAAAAGTGTACTGCATCCATATTTACCATTGAGAATGAATGGAAGAGAGTATTAACCACATGCAGCGCAAAAGTAGGTCACTCGGGCCCCACTTTGGGCACCCCTGCACTAGATAGAACAGAGAAATCAAGTAAAATGTGGGTGTTTTCAAATATATGTGAGAAATTGGGCAATTTTTGTGGAGATGTTTGTATGAAATGGACACAATAATAATAAGAATCCATGCACTCCTTATATTTGAAGAGTTTAGTGGTGCTAGGCTAGTGCTAGGCTAGTGCATGTCTATGGTAACTAGTAGCCTGCATTAAAGGAATTGGCCACCGTTTTTACATACTGAGATATGCTCTTACCTCACTTTAGTCGAGTTAATATATCCCCGTCTGGTCTTTGTCCGTGCGCTCTGCCAGGCAAACGGAGCACATACGCAGCCTCTCCCACATGTCACATAGCTCCAAAAAAGCTCACGATAGAAGCTACCAAGCTCTTCCACGTGTTCCCTATTTAAATAAAGTTACGTGAAGTGTTTTCATGCGAAGTATATTTACACAGAAATGTAGCATGTCGATTTTATAAGCAAATAAAAAGGGGGACTATATTGTGAGGCGTAATGATACGAGGAGCAAAACGTCCGCGCAGTAACTCCTAAAGACCTCCCCCTGCTCACTTCCATCAATAACCTTTAGGAGTTACTGTGCGGACGTTTTGCTCCTCGTAACTTTATTTAAATAGGGAACACGTGGAAGAGCTTGGTAGCTTCTATCGTGAGCTTTTTTGGAGCTATATGACATGTGGGAGAAGCTGCGTATGTGCTCCGTTTGCGTGACAGAGCGCACGGACAAAGACCAGACGGGGATATATTAACTCGGCTAAAGTGAGGTAAGAGCATATCTCAGTATGTAAAAACGGTGGCCTATTCCTTTAAAGCACAGAGCACCTGAGGCAAATCACTTATAACACCAGACTACCCATATAAATGTCTGTGTCGACTGAATCTCTTTTGAAATATAACCATTTTGCATTTAAAAGAACTCATATTTGAGCTGCTTCCTGGTTGTAGCTAGGCAGCGGCGGAGTGATCTGCTCGGTTACCGGGTCTATAGTAGTTTGTTTACCTGACATTACTACACGTGGAATTCGCAAAGGAGCTTTGTACAAATCAGATATGGCAACGTTTGGAGGACGACCCCATCATTTTGAAATGGTTGTTTAATGCAGGCTACTAGTTACCATAGACATGCACTAGCCTAGCACTAGCCTAGCACTAGCCTAGCACCACTAAACTCTTCAAATATAAGGACGGCATGAATTAAAAGATATGCCGGCTTTAGGTTCTGACGTGTTTTCAATAAAACCATGGAACCGTACATGGATTATTGTGTTATTATGTCCTTCATACACTCACTACTCACTGAAACGGTCGCTTACTTCATGAGGACAAACTATATTTGTCACTTTCAACAGTGCAGTGAAATGTAGAATGTGTCGCACTCTGAATCCAGAGGTGAAGAAATGTCTGGGATTTTAACCCCTTAACTCCCGCCTGAACCGAGAGGATCTTTTTCCTCACGTTATCAGATTTTTTTTCTCCATCATTTTTTTGTTGGGTGTTCAACTCATTTTTGTAACTTTTTGTCATTTTTTTGTGTCATTTTTTTGTCAATTTTTTATCACATTTGTGTCATTTTGTTGTCATTTTTTATAAAATTTTTAATACAATTTTTGTCTTTTTTTTTCGTCAATTTTTTTTAATCACATTTTTGTCATTTTTTGTCAATTTTTTGTCATTTTTTGTCACATTTTTGTCATTTTTTTGTCACATTTTTGTCATTTTTTTATCACATTTTTGTCATTTGTTTTTGTCATTTTTTGTCAAATTTTTATCAAAATTTTGTCCTTTTTTTCATAAATGTTTTATCACATTTTTGTCCTTTTTTTGTCACATTTTTTGTCCTTTTTTTGTCACATTTTTGTCATTTTTTGTCACATTTTTGTCATTTTTTGGTGACATTTTTGTCATTTTTTCGTCAATTTCTTGTAACATTTTTGTGACATTTTTGCCACTTTTTCATCATTTTTCATCACTTTTTTTGTCAACGTTTTCTCACATTTTTGTCACATTTCCATCATTGTTTTCGTCTCAGTTTTGTTGCTATTTTCACAGCTTTTTTCCAGAAGCTTTTGGACTGGGGTAAAGCCAAACTGGAGAAAATGCGCTCTGTTCAGGTGTGAGTTAAGGGGTTAAATGTCTCATAAGTTTTTCCATCAAATACCTAATAAACCTTTGATAATAAGTATTTTAAAAAGAACAAAAACACAGGTTGATTCAATTCAACATCAACTTTATTATTGCACTTGCACAGAACAGTTGCACAGTTTGTGACAGGTTTACATGATCTTCATACTGGCAATGGCAATTTTGTCTGAGACACAGTTGCCAATTTCAAATTAGTACGTGCTGTCCTCGAGATAGGACTTAAACCAGTTTAGAGCAGTGCCAGAGATTCCCACCCAGTTTCCTAACCTGTGAAGTAAGATCCCGTGGTCCACTGTGTCAAAGGCAGCGCTCAGGTCCAGCAGCAGAACTGAAACTGAGACCTTACCTGCGTTGGTGTTCATGCGGATATCATTTGTCACCTTGATCACCTTTGGAAATGCTCCAGTCTCGAGTGAGATGTTAACTAACTAGTGAAGAAATGTCTGGGATTTTAACCTCTTACCTCCCGCCTGAACCGAGAGGATCTTTTTCCTCACGTTTTTTTTTTTTCCATCATTTTTTTGTTGGGTAGTCAACTCATTTTTGTAACTTTTTGTCATATTTTTTTGTCCTTTTTTTGTCAATTTTTTATAAAATTTTTGTCATTTTTTTCCGTCAATTTTTTTAAATCACATTTTTGTCATTTTTTGGTCATTTTTTTGTCACATTTTTTATCATTTTTTGTCACATTTTTGTCATTTTTTTGTCACATTTTTGTCATTTTTAATCACATTTTTGTTGTTTGTTTTTGTCATTTTTTGTCAAATTTTTATCAATTTTTTGTCAAATTTTTATCAAATTTTTGTCATTTTTTTCATAAATGTTTGATCACATTTTAGTCATTTTTTGTCACATTTTTGTCATTTTTTTGTCATTTTTTGTCACATTTTTGTCATTTTTTGTCACATTTTTGTCATTTTTTTTATCACATTTTTGTCATTTTTTTTATCACATTTTTTGTCAAATTTTTTGTTATTTTTTGTCACATTTGTGTCATTTTTTTGTCACATTTTTGTAATTTTTTTGTCAATTTCTTGTAACATTTTTGTGACATTTTTGCCACTTTTTCATCAATTTTTCATCATTTTTTTGTCAATTTTTTCTCACTTTTTTTGTCACATTTTCATAATTTTTTTCGTCTCAGTTTTGTTGCTATTTTCCCAGCTTTTTTTCCCCAGAAGCTTTAGGACTGGGGTAAAGCCAAACTGGAGAAAATGTGCTCGGTTCAGGTGGGAGTTAAGGGGTTAAATGTCTCATAAGTTTTTCCTTAAAAAAACCTGAACTAAAACTGAGACCTTACCCGCGTTGGTGTTCATGCGGATATCATTTGTCACCTTGATCACTGGAGGGTTAGTTAATCTGTTAATCTGATGAATGTTTGTTTCACAAGATTATTGAGATTTCCGTATTTCATAGAATGCAATCAGAGCAGTGTGTGGTCTATAGTGTGGAGCGGAGTGAGGGGTGTGGGTGACGGGGAAAGCCAGGTGAGGGGAGGGGGTGGAGCAGAGCAGAGATCACTGCTCCACCTGCTGATGAGAATAATTTAAAGAGACATGGCTTTGGGCGGCTTTCAAGCTTTATTAAAACTGCAATGTGTTCTCTTCATTTGACCCGTCCTCCCAGTGCGCTCGAGCCCGGGGGCGAGTGCTGTTTTTGTTCCTTTTATTCTTAGTCTGCTTTCAGTTTCAAAAACACGACGGAAACGAGACGGAAACGGGCCGGAAATGCGACGAAAACGCAACGAAAATGCGACGAAAATGCAACGAAAACGAAACGGAAACGCACCGAAAACGCGACGGAAACGCGACGAAAACGCGACGGAAATGCGACGGAAATGCGACGGAAATGCGACGGAAATGCGACGGAAACGAGACGGAAACGAGACGAAAACGCAACGGAAGCGCAACGAAAATGCGACGAAAACGAGTCTTGATCAATGCATCCTCTGCCCTTTCATTCCACACTCCCATCGTCCAATACTTCCCTGATACATGCTACCAATGACGTACCAAAGTGATTTTACACTGATGCTAACAGTCCAGACACTCGCTACTCTCTGTTCTTCCATTTACACAAGACAGACTCTCCTATAACTGGAATCACAGATGCCGACAACGAATTCAATTCTCAACTCCCTTAACCTTTTAAACAAGACCTACACTCTTCGACTTTCACTCCAAACTGCCCTCTGTTAACATCTGTGTTTCAGCACCCCCACCATCCAATACCTCACTGATACATGTTATCAATGACGTACCGGTCGAGTGATCTTACACAGATGCTAACAGTCCAGACAACAGTTCTTCCATTTACAAAAGACAGACTCTCCTATAACTGGAATCACAGATGCCGACAACGAAGCCCATTCAATTCTCGAAGAGTGTAGTCTTTGGCTACACTCTTCGACTTTCACTCCAAACTTCCCTCTGTTTGCATCTGTGTTTCTGCACTCCCACCGTCCAATACTTCATTAATACATGCTATCAATGAAGTACCGGTCCATGCTAAGTGATTTTACACAGATGCTAACAGTCCAGACACTCGCTACTCTCTGTTCTTCCATTAACACAAGACAGACTCTCCTATAACTGGAATCACAGATGCCGACAACAACGCCCATTCAATTCTCGAAGAGTGTAGTCTTTTGCTACACTCTTCGACTTTCACTCCAAACTTCCCTCTGTTTGCATCTGTGTTTCTGCACTCCCACCGTCCAATACTTCATTAATACATGCTATCAATGAAGTACAGGTGATTTTCCACAGATGCTAACAGTCCAGACAACAGTTCTTCCATTTACAAAAGACAGACTCCCCTATAACTGGAATCACAGATGCCGACAACGAATTCAATTCTCAACTCCCTTAACCTTTTAAACAAGACCTACACTCTTCGACTTTCACTCCAAACTGCCCTTGTTTGCATCTGTGTTTCTGCACTCCCACCGTCCAATACTTCATTAATACATGCTATCAATGACGTACAGGTGATCTTACACAGATGCTAACAGTCCAGACACTCGCTACTCTCTGTTCTTCCATTTACACAAGACAGACTCTCCTATAACTGGAATCACAGATGCCGACAACGAAGCCCATTCAATTCTCGAAGAGTGTAGTCTTTTGCTACACTCTTCGACTTTCACTCCAAACTTCCCTCTGTTTGCATCTGTGTTTCTGCACTCCCACCGTCCAATACTTCATTAATACATGCTATCAATGAAGTACCGGTCCATGCTAAGTGATTTTACACAGATGCTAACAGTCCAGACAACAGTTCTTCCATTTACAAAAGACAGACTCTCCTATAACTGGAATCACAGATGCCGACAACGAGGCCCATTCAATTCTCAACTCCCTTAACCTTTTAAACAAGACCTACACTCTTCAACTTTCACTCCAAACTTCCCTCTGTTTGCATCTGTGTTTCTGCACTCCCACCGTCTAATACTTCACTGATACATGCTATCAATGACGTACTGGGTGATGCAAAGTGATTTTACACAGATACTAACAGTCTTGACTCTCGCTACTCAGTTTTGACCCATTTACACAAGACAGACTCTCATGTAACTGGAATTAATCAACAAATAGCAGACACTCGGTCGGTTACAGGGACACGTCACACCTCGTGCACCAAGGTTGAAAGCAGGTCACCTAAATCTGTGTCGGCAGCATTTTGGGATGTGATTTAGAAGTAGTTGGGAATCCCGCTTCTCTGATAACCCCCTCCCGCGATGTGGCCCAGGCCGATGCCCACAGCCACTCCTCCAAAGACAGTGGCTGTTTTGACTGCAACCTTGGCAGTGGCATAGCACTTCTCCCAAAATGTACAGCCGGCCTCCTCTGATTCTTCTGATCTGAGCTCTGATGACTCAATCCTCTCATCCTGGTTCTTCTGTAACTCTGAAGAGAGTTCACAAATCCTGCTGTTCAAGCGGACAATCTCCTCGTCCTGCTGAGTGGTTTGAGCTCTAAGTTGAACATTTTCAGACTTGAGCTCACCGACCTCAGCTTCGACAGAGGTACATTTGTCTCTCAAATCTTGGAGTTTCTGTGCTTGCTTTTGAAGCTCGTTTGGCGTAGCTTGCAAAGCACTGTCTTCCTCGAAAACGCTGCTAGACGTAGCAAGCTCCATTAAACGCTGCTGATTACCATTTCTTTGAATGGCAGACATGAAGGCCTCAAGTTCATTCTTGAGTTTGGCACTTTCAGAGTTTTTCCTGCTCAGTTCATTTGACAGAGTCTCGATCTGTATTTCATTCTTGTTTACAGAAGCTTCCAGTGATTGGATTTTTTCTTCAGATTCGGAGAGCTTGTTCGACAGCTCTGAGATTTCGCTTTCCTTCGCGGATAAGGTCGCGGTCAGTGAGACTACTCTTCCCTTCAGCCCATTATGTTTTTCCATCATGTTCGCAGCCTGTGTCTTCCAAACGCTGCATTCAGACTTAAGGTCTGTAACACATTTCGACAGCTTGGCTTGCATGGATGGCTTCACGTTTGACTTCACAGCAGCAAGTTTATCGGCGTGAGGTTTAATGGCGTCTTCCTTGGATCTCTTTAAATCTGCTTTAGTGAAACGATCCTTTGCACTACGCGTCTCATCACTGCGTCCCTTGACAACGCTGCGAGGCTTTTTCACTTGACGTTTGAGACTCATTCTTATCTGATGGAGTTCCTGAATCGTTGCCGACAGGTCTGAGATTTCGCTTTCCTGCACATTTAAGGTCGCTTCCAGATCGTGAACTGTTTGCTTCAGTTGATCATTTTCTTCCATCATGTTCTCAGCCTGTGTCTTACAAACGCTGGCTTGCATGGATGGAATCACATTTTGCTTCTCTACTTCAGCTTCAGCTTCCATGACGGCTCCCGCTATAGAAAGGATTGCTTCTGCAGCAGCCTCTACTGCAGCGTCATATTCAGCTTCAGTGTAACTCCGATCCGAATCACTGCTGGACTCATCCGAAGCAATGCCACTTGCCTCCAATTGGTCATCACTCATCACTTCACTTTCAGCCTTTTTTGCTTCCATGACCTGTTTTAATTCAGCCTGTAGTGCTTCATTCCTGTCTGTCGAGGCGCTGAGCTGTTCCTGGAGTTTCAGATTGGCTTCCTCCAAAAATTTGATTCAGTGATTAACTGAGTTTCCTTTGTCGTTGCATCCGCGTTTTCTCGTTTAAGATTGTCTTTGGGCTTGCATTTTGAGCTTTCAAGTCTGTCTTCCAGAACACGCATTTCTGATCTCAGTGTGGTCATTTCTTTGTCGTAGTTTTCAGACTCAAGTTCGGCTGACCTGTCTGTATCGCTTTGCAATGCCAGATCAGTGCTCTCCATTTGTGCAGAACCGCTGTCCTGACACATGGGGCTGTCTTCACTCTGTCCGACGCTGTTCCCACCACCAGCCGGTCTCCTGACCTGGTTTGGATCCATGGTGTGGTCCTAACACACTGGCCCCAGGCCAAAGGGACTTTCCTTGTGAGAAATTAGCTCCCAGCAGTGACACGTTGGCAAACTCAGCTCGACAGAAGCACTTTTTAATGCGTTTTAAGGCGTTTTTTGTGAGTGTGAAGCAGTCTCTGTTTGTGAACTGACGTTGGCATAGCAACGGCGCCACAGATAGGTCACATGACTTGCCGTATATGGTAAAGTTCTTGTTACATGTGAAAATGCTTGTTCATAGGTTCCGATCCGATGACATCACAGCATTCTAAATCGTAACCACGGTAACGGTCAGAAACTGTAGTATTTTACCTTTTAATCTCCTACGACCCACCTTAACCCAGTGTATTTTCTCCAGTACGGCTTTACCCAAATCTAAAAGCTTCTGCACTGGAACTTGCAGCCTATAGGTTAGTGTAACGCCTCATTTGAAAGCCCAATTTGAAAGACCAAGATAAGCTAAACTGATTTTCTTCCTTGCGTTTTGTCACTTTTTTCCCTTTCTTTTTCATCAAATTTTTCCACTGTTTTGTTGAGTTTTTGTCACTTTTTTGTTGTACATTCATCGCTTTTGTGGGTTTTTTGTGTTTTTTTTTTTATGTAGAAGTCAGCTGGCAGTTTAGGCTAAACGTTTTGTCCGGGCAACTGCCCCGCTCTCCCTGTTTGTCCGAGAGACAATGAAATACAAACAACAGAAACAACAGAAGCCACGTGTCCCGACATGAATTAACCTTCTATTACTTTCTGCCAATGCGCACTTTCCCACAGTTTATTCCCCAAAGAAGTATCTATTTTCACTTTTGTGTTCGCCTTTTAGGGCGGTAGCGCTGCAGTCGACAGAGAGCTAATGTAAAGCTAACAGAGAGCAAAAGAAAAGCTAACAGAGAGCAAACGTAAAGCTAACAGAGAGCAAAAGAAAAGCTAACAGAGAGCTCATGTAAAGCTAACAGAGAGCTAATGTAAAGCTAACAGAGAGCAAAAGAAAAGCTAACAGAGAGCAAACGTAAAGCTAACAGAGAGCAAAAGAAAAGCTAACAGAGAGCTAATGTAAAGCTAACAGAGAGCTAATGTAAAGCTAACAGAGAGCAAAAGAAAAGCTAACAGAGAGCAAACGTAAAGCTAGCAGAGAGCAAAAGAAAAGCTAACAGAGAGCTAATGTAAAGCTAACAGAGAGCTAATGTAAAGCTAACAGAGAGCAAAAGAAAAGCTAACAGAGAGCAAACGTAAAGCTAACAGAGAGCTAACGTGAAGCTAACAGAGAGCTAACGGAGAGCTAACAGCTGCTGTTATGACCCGCCCTCTCCCTCAGCCGCAGCAGATTGAGCTCCTGTATTTTATTCAGGCTTTAGGCTAAAACAGGTACTTTTTGCCTGTGATTAATACGGTCTTAATTGGCAGTAATACATAATTTTATAAGTGAATATCCTGCAAGTGACAGTGATATTGCAGATTTGGAAAGAAAGAGACAAACAATTATCAAGGAAGATGAATAATAATGGATTGAAAACACAGAATTAAAGCAGAACAATGCAAACAAAAAAAATTACTAATATTAATATGAAAAACTCAATTTTTTAACATTGTTTTAATCATTATTAAGATCAATTGTTAGTGATTTTGAACATGTTTATAACTGTCCTTGTTTTAATCTATTAAAATGGTGAATTTTGATATCGAGTCTCGAGTCTGTGCGACCAAAATATTGTCTGTGCGACCAAATGAAAAAGCTGGTAGCACCAGCGCTACTAAAATAAAAGTTAATCTGGAGCCCTGAACTAGGTAATGAGCCCTATGTCAAAAAACCTCAAAGATCCCTTTAATGCTGCAAGATAAATAGTCCATCTGATTGAGATTTTCATTTCTATTTAGAACAGAAACTAAAATGAAACATGTCAAATGATTTCCCTTCAGTTCCGTTCTATCCTGGTTATGGTCCCGATTGACTGTTTTTTTTTTAGTCTTGTTTTCATCACATCATTTGTTGTTCTTTCATGGAAAACAGACCTGGAGCCGTGTTTTCTCTTTCTTTCTCTTTATTGAAACAGCTTCTCAGCGAAGGGGAGCAAGGCAATAGGAGTGGGACAGTGATGTTTTCTTCTATTCGTCGTACGTCTGTCATTTCTGCAGGACCACGCGGACAAAGAGTGGAAATTCGCGCGGACCAAGCTATGGATGAGCTACTTTGAAGAAGGCGGGACTCTGCCGTCTCCGTTCAACATCATCCCCAGCCCCAAGTCGCTGTATTACCTCATAGGCTGGATCCGGACACATCTGCTGAAGAAGCCACGCGTGCGGAGGCTGGACACCTTCGAGTGCCTCGGGGTGAGCAGCTCGCGGTGTTCGCCGTCACATCATTCATGAAAAAATAACCTTCTGATCCTCCTCTAGTTCCGCGCGGCTGAAAATGTCCGGCTGCATCACGAATATCAGGTATTTACGACGTTCTTGCTCGTTTCTTTGGCCGTTTTAAAGCAGTACTAAGTAACTCTTCCCCCTAGAGGCCATAAGTGCAACTGCAGGTGTAGTAGCATGTTACGATTTTTTAACTTTTTAATTGTCTTGGAGAGTAAATACTACGCTGACAGGAAAGGCGAAGGGAGAGAGGGTCACTGTGCATCGAATTATACAATGGAAATATTTTTTTTCACTCAAACTTGGCTGTAAATACCAAGTGACGTTAGCCCGCAGTTAGCTTTGCCCGTTAGCATGTTAGCTTCTTCTTCGTGATTCTATTAGTGTGTATTGCTCTCTCCGGACCGGTGGCAGTCAAGTTGCAAACATGGTTTTCTGGCCAGAGACACCGGGGGGAGATGAAAGACCCTCCAATGATCCCATAAACACTTGTATTACTGATTTATTAAGGTAAACACGTTACTTAGTACTGCTTTAATGTTGGTTAGTGCTGGATCGTATGCTCCGGAGGGACGGTCTGCTGTGAGTTTGTATAGATCTATGAGTTGGTTTGTTTAAAAATACTAATAATCCTAATCCTAACCCTAATCCTTAAAGTTAACCCCTTAACTCCCACCTGAACCGAGCACATTTTCTCCAGTTTGGCTTTACCCCTGTCCAAAAGCTTCTGGAAAAAAGTGATGGGGAAAAAAAAAATGATGGAAATGTGACAAAAAAGTGGGAAAACATTGACAAAAAAAGTGACAAAAAATGTATGAAAAAGTGGCAAAAATGTCACAAAAATGTCACAGGAAATTGACAAAAAATTGACGAAAAATTGACGAAAAAACGACGAAAAAATGAAAAAAATGTGACCAAAAAAAGGAGAAAAATGTGATAAAAAATGACCAAAAAATGACAAAAATGTGACAAAAAAATTATTAAAAATTGACGACAAAATGACAAAAATGTGATAAAAAAAAATTACAAAAAAGTTACAAAAATGAGTTGAACACCCAACAAAAAAATGTTGGAAAAAAAATCTGATGACGTGAGGAAAAAGATCCTCTCGGTTCAGGCGGGAGTTAAGAGGTTGACCATTTCCCTGGCCCTAACCTTAATTTGTGTCATGATATCTCACGTTTTCACAGCAGACTGTCCCTCCGAAGCATACGTTCTAGCACTAACCTTTAATGTTTCACGTCCTCGTTCAGGAAGTGTTGAAGAACCTGGTGAAGCGCTACGTGGCGGCGATGATTCGAGACGCAAAAACAGAGGAGGGTCTGACAGAGGAGAACTTTAAGGTACTGACAGTATTCACGATCCAAAACAAAGCTTCATTCATGAAACGTTCTTACGCACACATTTGTTCTTAAAGGTGCCATGACTTTCAACAAAAAAAAAATTCAACAAAAACTCAACAAAAAACTCAACTAAAATTCAACAAAAATGTGAAAAAAATGTGAAAAAATGTGGAAAAAAATGTGACAAAAATGTGACAAAAATGTGACAAAAATTCAACAAAAATCTGACAAAAATCTGACAAAAATCTGACAAAAATCTGACAAAAATTCAACAAAAATTCAACAAAAATGTGAAAAAAATGTGACAAAAATTCAACAAAAATCTGACAAAAATGTGACAAAAATGCAACAAAAATTCAACAAAAATGTGACAAAAACTCAACAAAAATGTGACAAAAATTAAATAAAAATGTGACAAAAATTCAACAAAAATCTGACAAAAATCTGACAAAAATTCAACAAAAATTCAACAAAAATGTGACAAAAATTCAACAAAAATGTGACAAAAATTCAACAAAAATGTGACAAAAATTCAACAAAAATGTGCCAAAAATCTAAAATGGAGAATGTCAGGATGGTGGAGCAGTTAGTAACTTTGTGGTTTCAATTCAGGTTTATTTTGATGCTATTTTCATTAGAACATTTTCTGCTCATGATTTCTCTGAATTTCTCCACGGTAATTTCCCGCAGGAGCTGAAGCAGGACATCTCCAGTTTCCGCTACGAGGTGGTGGGAATGATGCGGGGCAAGTCTCCGGGCGGGGCGGGTCTCCTGGGCAGCTCCTCCTTCGCCTACCCCGGGAACTCCTTCAGGTACTCCCCCTACCTGCCCTCCGAGGAGACGCAGCAGACCCTGCGCGTGTTCGACGTGAGCCGCGGCAGCTTCTCCGAGGGCAGCAGCTCCGCCGGTGCCGCCGCCGCCGCCGCCACGCGCTCCTCCAACGGCTCGGCTGTGCTCCCCGTCCCGGACAAGCCCCGCGGAGACGGGACGGGGAAGCAGCCGCTCCTCCTCAGGCCGCAGCGGGGTAAAAAGACGGAGCGGGTGCAGGTGCAGGTGCTCCAGGCGGGAGACAAGGACAGTACGGACTCGGAGAAGGGCAGCGCTGAACAGGCACCGGAGGCGACGAACGGGCCCAAAAAGTACAAGAACTAATGCAGGTTTTATTTGATCACATCTGGAAAGGTTTATATGGAAGGTTTGTGTGATGAAAGGTGTGTCCAAAAGGTGATATTTCATGACTATCCATCTAAGCTTCACTGAAAAGACCAATGAAAAACTGAGTTATATTTGTCCTTGACTCAAGCAGATGAGTAAAATTACCCGTCAATGGAGTGATATCAATGGAGGTTGACCAATATGTCGCCGGGCCGATATATCAGGCCGATATTTGGGTATTTTACAGTATCGACTATTGGCCGATATCTCTCCAGAACCGAAGGTGATAGAGCAGGGGTAGGCAACATCAGGCCCGGGGTCCAAAACCGGCCCTCCATCATCAAACTCTGGCCCTTGAGATGATTTTGAGGAATATTATGACCCAAATCAGAGCTCAAACGCCTGTTAAAATACATAGAAATGTGGAAAAATACTGTCAATTCCTTCAAATGTCTTAGCAGAGCAAACTTTAAGGTCATAATCTTAAGAGAATAATCATTGCAACGGAAGAAATGACTTGAATCTACTTGAATTTAGAGATTAAATCTAAAGTTTGAGGAGATTTGGTCAGGCCTATCAGGGGATAGAAGAGTCGGTGAAGGGGTGGAGGTGGGTCGCAGCACATCCGGGAAGCAAACGAGTCATAAACACTGGAGGCTTAAACGACAGTGGCACAGATGGCAGAGCGGGTCATCTCATGATCGGAAGGTCAGAGGTTCAAATCCCAGCGCCTGAAGATCCACACTGTCGTAGTGTCCTTGGGCAAGACACTTCACCCTCCTTGCCTCCAGTGTTTGTGGACATTGGCGTATGAATGAGAAGGAAACGTGTCCCTCTGAGATTATAACGTCTAAAACTCGTGGATTTAACCTTTTGGACACACCTCGGCTGAACACTTGATCTGCTGCAGCGAAACACAAAGTAAAAGCTTCACAAATACGAAACCTTGCAGCATATTTTGTGTAAAAAAGATCAAAACTGTTACTTTAAAACTGTATAATGAAATCTCAGGTTGCAGGAGCTGGACTTAAAGCTTCTACTGAAAACCACTGGACCAAATATGGACAAACAAAGACTTTATCAGCAACAGCGAGCGAGTACTTTCCACCGACTGCACTGTGAAGTATCTCAGTGCAACAACCTCTACTTTTAATGTCATTCCAATGCTCTGAGTTTCTTCCTGAATCATATTAAATCATCTTTATTATGTAGCCTTTCTCCATTTCTTGTCTTTTTCAGTCTTTGCAGATACTCAGAGTGAGAAAGTAGCATCAACAGTGTCTGGTGAGTAGTGCCATCTGCTGGAGAGATTGTGTTATGTGGGATGAAGCGTTTGATACCAAGCAATACTAAGGCTCATATATTTATATATACACACGGACCGATCCAAGGTTTATGAATGAATGATCACGTCCATGTTTCTGCTTGATGAGAAATGTTGCACTTTTAGATCTTATTTAATTTATTGAGAGGATAAACCATCTCGTTTCTGAAAGATACTTCTGTTTTTTTGAATAATATGTCGCTAAATATGAATAAATGTCACTGTTTAAATGTACTGTTTGTATTTATCAGACCTGTGACACGTTGTATTTATTAGTTTTTGTTTGAAAAAGCTCCACGTTTGAGGTTTTATTTTGCGTGGCATCAGCTCCCTCTAGTGGCGAACAAACTACAGTAATACTTTGGTTGCCTGGCCGGCCAAACTACATGCTTTTTCATAGATATTTCAAAGACGAAATCCGCGCAGTAATATCTTCACTTTACTGTGCGGATGCCAAACTACTCCTGGTATTATTACGCCTTACAATATAGTTCCCCCTTTTATCCGCTTAGAAAATCCACATTGTTTAATTTTGTGTAATTATACTTTGTAGTGGAACACCATATTTAAATAGGGAAAACGTGGAAGAGCTTGGTAGCTTCTATCTTGACCTGTTTTGGAGCTATAGAGGAGAGAGGGAGAGGCTAAATGCTAACGCCGTCTGCGCTGTGTTGACTGAGGACACGCGTGAAGACCAGACAGGTACTAAAGAACTCGTCAAAGCTCAGGTAAGAACAGAAAAGGGCGGTATATTCCTTTAAAGGGATATTTCAGGATTTTTGACATAGGGCCTCATTTCCTAGTTATCCAGAGTGTTGCTGATACCTGGAGATCTTTTTTTGTAAGTCATGCAGTTCTTATATTTGAAGAGTTTTGCGGCGCTAGGCTAATGCAAGGCTAGTGCATTTCTATGGTATCAGCTAGCCTGCATTAAAAACAGTCTGACCCGCTCCACAGAGCACCTGAGGCAAATCACTTATAACACCAGACTGACCATATAAATGTGTCCATAGAATCATGTTTGGAATATAACTGACCTTGTATCATGATCGCATTTTGAGGGACTATTTTCTAGCAGATCACTCCGCCGCCGCGTGGCTTATACAACCACGAAGCTGATGCTGCTCAAATATAAGTTATTTTAAATGCAAAATGGTTCAAATTACTCTGAGGTGGCAGTAGTGAGTATAAAATGGCCAACTAGCATCTAGTCCCTCGTGTCGCCTTCGCGGGACATTTTGACCCGCTGGTATGTTCCGGGCATTTGAATGCAAGGTGACACAAGGGGGCGCCCTTCCAACCTTCTCAGTGTGAATGTGAGTTGACTTTGTTCAGACTTAGACTTTAGGTCAGACACCATGAGTGACAGTAACATGAGGCTAAATACACGAGCGTGTGAGTGTAGGACGTGCTGGTTCTGATGGAGTCTGATGGTGGATTCTTCAAACAGACAAGCCCAGAGGTGGTCGAGGAGCCAAAATATCATTCAAGTAAAACATAGTGCCCAAAATAAATACTCAAAAGTAAGAAAATGTTACTTGAGCACAGTGAGTAGCTGCAAAATTGAGATTTAAGTTGCATAAATTATGAGAAACACAGCTTGTAATAAAAGGAAATTCCTAATATTTCCAAAGAAAGTACCTCAAAAATGTCCTCAAGAAAGAGTAGATATGTCATTACAATATTACTCAAGTAGAATTAAAAAGTACAGTGTTATAAAACTACTCTAATAAATACAGGTTCTTCATAAAGTTACTCAAGTATCCAATCTACTTTGTTTCTATAGCACGTTTTATAAACAAAAAAGTACTTGTGAGAGTTTAGAGCAGGGGTAGGCAAGTTTTCTTAGCGGAGGGACGATTTTCTTTATCGCAAACAAAGATTATTACGGTTATTAGCCCAAAGTGAAGCACAACACTGGAAAAAGGACCATCTTAAATGAGATAAATGACCCAAAATGGCTTATATTCATCAAATTCTGTGTTGAATTTGAGTCGGTTTGAACTAATCCAAGATACAAATGCCAATGGAACAAAAATAAAACCCACTTGAAATCAGAAAAATAATTGTTTTTCCATTGAAATGGCACAAAATGATCTGAATTAAGAGAATAACGACTACTAGAGGTTTTATCTCATCTAAGACCAGAACAAATCTACTCAAGCCTTAGATTTAATCTCTTAATTTAAGTAGGTTTATGTCATATCTTCCTGAAAACGATTATTCTTTTCCCAGTGCACTTCCTCCAAATGTCAGTGTTGTACATTAATTGGGTGTATTGACAGTATTTCTACCTTTTTTCCTCCCATTTGACTCTAATAATGTTAAAAGTACTCTCTGATTTGTGTAATAATGTTTCTCAAAATCATCTTAAGGGCCAGAGCTTCTGTGCTGGAGGGCCGGATTTGGCCCTCGGGCCTGATGTTGCCTACCCCTGGTTTAGAAGATGAAGACTTTTGAATTGAAATACAAGCATCTATTTTATGCCAGATATTTTCCTCATTGAAAAGTACATAATAAATAATAAATATGACTGTAAACTTTACCAGGAGTGGGTTCGTCTCCAGCTCGTCTCCATGGAGATGTGACTAAAGGCAGCAGAATTTGAGATTTAGGCAAGGCAAGTTTATTTGTGGAGCACAATTCATACACAAGGCAATTCAAAGTGCTTCACAGCTAAAGCAGCATAAAGAAGAAAAACAAATACAGTCAATAAAAACATCAACATAAAATTAATCAATTAAAGTAAAAGGCAAGAGCGTAGATAAAATACTTTCAGTTATATGCATTTTTAAGTCTTGTTTGGATTCGCTCTGTCTTGAGCACTATTTCAATCTGTCTTGAGCATTATTTTTCACTCATGTGTCCCACCTGAGTTGCTCTCTGATCTCCTATTTGAAGTGGTCATCCTAACTCACATCTGCCCTTCTTGCAAATCCATCTGAATCACCTTCGGTTGTCCCGCGGCCGGGGCACCTGTCTCCCAAGAAGTTCCCGTGCGAATTCGGACCCAACGACCAGGGGCGTCGGACTGGGGGGGGGGTAAAGGGTGCTGAGTACCCAGGGCCCAGAGCAGGGGAGGGGCCCTCAAAAATGCTGCAAAAAGTGTTCGGTATTGTACTTTCTAAGTTTCCTCATAATTAATGCTATAAGAACTGAACAACCGGGCTAAAATACAAGGGTTGCTACACAGAAGTTTGCACAAACAATAATGATTGATTATATCTCAGGGCCCTGACACCCCTTTAAAAATGTGCCAAATGGTTCAGCCCACACAACATCGTGCACTTCAGCTCAGCAGTGACTTGATGAGGGACTTGACTCTGTAATGCAGGGGTGCCCAAACTTTTTGTCTCCGAGGGCCAAAATGAAAAAGTGCCAATTTAAAAGTGTCAGTTCGGCATAAATTCTTTTATAAGTCATTTATGTCAACGACCTTTGAGGTAAAATTTGGAAAAAGTTGGGAAGTTGATGGTACGACGTGACAAACAAGATACCAGAACAGTGTTTCCTTAACTTTGTAAAAGGAGTGAAACAGCGCCCCCAATTTCACGCTGGTGGCCAAAAAGTGTACTGCATCGATATTTGCCATTGAGAATGAATGGGAGCGAGTTAGCATTAACCAGATGCGGCGCCAAAGTAGGTCACTCTCTGGTGGGCCAACCTAATTATGGGCACCCCTGCTGTAATGTAATGACACAAAGCTATGAGGAAAGGCAGATCTTAGTCTGGCCTCGCTCTAATGTGCTTTTATTTAACACTAGCCTGTTCTAGCGGACTTTAGAGGAAACTTCCTTGTCATAAATGACACTTAAACATGAGGCGAGTCCTGCCTCTGCCTGTGCTGAGAGGTGGAGACAGAGCTCCTTCTCTCCTCGTTTTAACCTCTAAAGTTTCTCTTTCCTCATATTTATTATAATTGAACCATCAAACCAATACAGTGACAAAAGCCACAGGTCGCGCACGCCGTTTTCGACGAATTAATTATGCTAATGGCAGCTTTGGAGACGAGTCCACATGGTTCTAGTGAAAGCTGGACGTCTCGTGCCATTTAGCCTATTCCAGCTAACTTTTTTCAACAGCAATTTACTGACAACACACTTAAAGGTAAAGGCTTCAAATATGGAGCGACTAAATCAGACTGAAGCCCTTGAGTTTTTTGTTCAGGCCTGTGGGCCACAGAGACATCATATAGTATCATCATTTTTTGCAAAATAGCATTTTAATGCCTATTTTAAAGTCACAAATGTGATATTCTCAGCACAAATATCCCATGTCCCTGGTGTAATCCTCCGGTTTAATGTGATGCTAATAATCATTTTGCTCCATCTAAAACTAGCCATTTCAATTGGCCCAATGAAAGTAGAATGAAGTAGTAGAAAATGTTGAGAACCTGAAATTGACTTCTTCTTTTTTCAGGCTCCTCTTTAGATTTATGAACTACTTCAGTTTTGTCATATTAGCTTCCCTTCATCATCCTCTAGGAAAACCTATTATCACCAAACGATTAGATTCCCCGAGTTTCTCAGATGTTATTTTAGAAATATGAGCCTACTGTTCAAATCAGCTGAAAATCCAGGTCTGAATCAAGTCTATTTGTAATAATGAAAAAATCCACCAGGGTCTTTTTCTTCATATTGAGTTAAATCTGATCAAGTCTTTGGATAATTACAGCTTGGTTCCATTCTGTTATTAAAAACATGTCTTTCGTACATGCCTGAACAAAAAGCTACTGCCGTCTCTCACTTCTTACGTTCCTTTTCGTTGCAGCCGACATCGACGACTTGAGCATCTGCTACGTTCTGAGAGACGCCGTCAACGCCACCAGTGACGTCTTCTCCTTCTCCATCGAGGACAGCGGTGAGTGTGTTCTGCTGCAAAGACCAGGCTTTTTTGAAGAGTCTGTCTGCAGAAATGAGCCTGCTGCTGCGCTCCGGTGACCGCTTTCCCCGCTCGCCAAAAAAAGAGAGAATTCTATTAGCCGTGGTCCGCTGTCGACATCTCACATCTGCATAAAGCCTCAGCATGTTACAAAATCTCCAGTGACATTTGACTGTTACTGTTACTATTACTGATTTCTGCTTTAAAAAGCGATTGGTAGAGCCGGTCGCCTCATGATTGGAAGGTCGGGGGTTCGAGTCCCAGCTCCCGCAGTTGCACGCTGCCGTTGTGTCCTTGGGCAAGACACCTCGCCCATCTCGTCTCCAGTGTCTGCGTACACTGGTGTGTGAATGAGAGCGTGACTGGATAACTGGTTCATTTCCTCTAAAGCAAAAGTGCTCTAAGTGAAGACCATTTAACTAAGTTACTTCAAGTAACTAAGTTAGATTACAAATGACTTTATTAGTACAGCTGGTTTTACCACCACTCACTTTATTAGAAGTGCATTTTAACAGTGGCATCAACAACGCGGACACAAACTCAAAATAGAGACTGTTGTTTCCAGTGAGAAAACGCTCATCTCTGACCTCCCTCATTGTTGTTCATTATAAAATGACCAAAGCATCAAAGTGAAAAACAACATGGCTGAATGTTCAATAAGTTTTCGATTGAAGTGTATGTGTATATGTGTCGTTCTCTTTTGTGAACATTTAGACAGGACTGTAAAGCTTTCCTTAATTTTGAAAATCGTGAATAATTGTAAAATTGCAATATTTTTCCTCTCAATAAGTGTGACATCCCTACTTAATACTTACCTAGCCTGGCAAACACCAGACTAAAATCACTAGTGATATTTAGTCTGGGGATGTTCTGGTTGGTGTGGTTTACGGTCGTCCATAGCTGTTTGTTGGGCTGAATGTCTCTCATGCGTCTGCACGTGGCCACAGCCAATCGTATCATCGTATCCGATGACGTGAGACGTACCTGCTGTAAACCTTCGAGCTAAACTATGTTTGTTAAGTGGTGGCGTCACAGCTCTACCTCCGGGTTCACCGTCTAAAGCTTGATCGAAAGATGGCGTCGCGTCTGCTGCTGTCATGTTGGATCCGTAAATAAACTAAATAAACTACAAGCTCCGTATGTCCAATAGCTCGTCATCGTCGTCCCTCCTCGCTCTGTGATCGGTCCCAAATCCATGCGAAGATTTCGGCCATAATGTTTTCCCATAACAGTCCCCAGACTGCTGTGTGCGCTCGAAATGATTCGAGCGCACCGGTCCTGATGGATGGTGTCTTTGGGTCTGACGAACAACTGTCTGAGTTTGGTGTGTGGTTTGACTGGAGTGTTTTGTTGTGTTTATGCTGTGTTATGTTCTTTTTGTGTCGTCCTACTTCCCTTTTTCTCCCGTGTTTTTTCTGTGTTTTGTGCCTGTTTTTTCCCCCTTTCAATAGCCCACTGTGGATACTGGCAGTGTGTGAGTGCGTGTTGAATGTGAGCCTCCTCTTCCTCCTTGTCCTGTGTGTCTGTGATGATGTTTGCCCTGTTGTATAATGTTCTGACCACTGAGAGTCTGTGAGCCGTTGGGTGTTCTGAAGTCCATAACAGATATTGGTCCGTGTGTGTGGGTTTCCTGTGTATTTTAATGCGTATGCTGCCGTCCTCTTGGTGATGAATTTTTAGGTCCAGAATAGCTATGGAGTTGGCTGATTCCTCTTCGTGGGTGAATTGTATGTTTCCGGTGTGGTCTAAAGTGTTGAGATGGTCTGTGATCTGCTGTGTGTGTCCAGTTTTGACTTTTTCCAGTATGTCATCGACATACCGTTTCCAGCGTGTGATCCTGCTGTCGGCTGGGGCTGTTGTGATGGCTCGTTGTTCTAAGTCCACCAGGTGTCGCTTCTGAGGAAGATCACAGGAAGTGATCGAAACTAGTCAAGCAGGTAAACTAAACCTTCTGTCTTACTATAAGAAACAAAACTGTAATTGACTTGACCTAAGAAGACAGTATGAACCTTCTACAAAGAGAAAAGAAATCGCTATTCAAAGTCCTTCATTCCAACTGCTGTCAGAAATGTAAATGACAACATCTAGGAAGGCAGTGTTTATCTTTTCCCCTCATTTTTACTGGTCCCCTTGTGTCCTGATGCACTTACGTCTGTAGGTCTGTATCAAATATGGTTGTATGTGTCTCCTTTTATTGTTTTTTATGACCAGAGAGCAGTGAACAGAATTGCCCATTGGGATGAATAAAGTTGTTTTGATTTGATTTACCCAGGGGAAGGGGAAGTGACATCACCAACAGCTTTTTTTTCTTCCTCTTTAAAGTTATTGGTGGAGTGCAGGTCAAACAAAAGTGCATGTCGCCCCCTACTCTAGTGTCCAACAACAACAACAATATAGTGTCCAAACAAAGACATTTAAGGAGAAAAAAAAATCCAATGAGCCATACATTTCCCTTTAGTGTTGTTTTATCTCAACAGCAGTTTCATAAAACTACAAATGCAAGTAATCCATGCGGCTTAAGTTTCTACTAAATGAAAACAAAAGCACAAACTGTCTTCATTTAATCCGTTTCCTGAGTTTACTCTTTAACACTGACATGTGACTGAGCTGTGGTGACGACAACATGGATTTTGTCACTTTTATAAATAATAATATATTATTAAATGTGCATCTGTCAATCAACAGTGGTTGCGCATGAATCACTGGGGGCTGAGGCGGGTGGGGGGATTGGTACAGTGGTTTATGGGATGGCACATAGCTCCTAATCACTGGTTAGTTAGCACCAGAGGTCCCTATGCTAAAGTTGCTATGATAGTTAACATTGAGGCTCCTTTTCATAACTCCTTCCTCACCGACAGCCCAATTCAGACGCTTCTTTTGATGGCGGACGCTGACGCACGTCCGGTTTGGCGTAAGAGCTCTCACCAATCTGCTCGTTTCGGAAGGGGCCAAAAGGTTTCTTGACTGGAGACTGCTGACTGTAATGCTGTATCTCTTTAATTTTGGATTTTCTGAAGACTTTGTAGTCGCTGGGTTAGTTTTTCAGATGAATGAGCCCCTGGGCATAAAACGGCGTAAGGATCACCAGAACTGTTAGCCGCTAGTGTAGCAACATTAGCCTGTATGTTGTCAACACTGCAGACTTCACGCTGCAGCACTAACAACATTTAGCTCTGGTTAAATCCAGCACAGACTCTGATTTAGGGAGTGTCGTCTGTAATAAAGTCAGCTCTATGTGGAATATTGTATTTACACTAAACAATTCTCCAGTTTGTTGCTATTTTCTCTCTTCAGCTGAGAGGAGCGTCCTGTAGGAGCGCCGGCCACACGTCAAGTGGTATCGGTTTCTGGCATCGGGACCTCATTAATGAGTATGACTACAAGCATGTGGTATTGGCCCGATACACAACACTGGGATCGGTATTGGTGCATCACTATTCACTATCTTTGTTACTGAGTAATCGCGGAACAACAGCATGACACGAGTTTTCAATATTTCAGTTTGGTTACTTTTTTTCGCTGAAGAACCAGGCACTTTTAGAGATTGGACAGAAACAGAATCTAAGCTTTGGAGATTTCTCTTTACAGACTCTAATTCGGTGGTGCCAAACTCATTTTGGGTCGTCCAAAAAAAATCTGTACTGAGCTTAAATAATAATTAGAAAAAGCATGAAACTATATCCACTCTTGTGATGTAGTTTTGATGCAAAACAAAAGAGACTAAAGAGATGAGGTTTTTACATTGTTTTATTTAAAAAAGGAAAAAACGGAAACAGCACGGAACAAAACCAAAAACTTTGTCAACAACGTTTTATAGAGTCTATGAACAATGAACTTCAGAATATTCAGATTTGAACTTCTTCATATTTACAGTCATTTCCAAAGCGACAAATATTTATGTTTATGAGGAAAAAAAGTTATTTGAAAGTGGATTTTCAGTGTTAAAGCGATTTCAACAATATAAATCATTGCTTCACAAGGCAATGAAAACAAAAATGACCTTGCTCCTGAACAAAAATGAAAAACAACGATAAAAGTCAGCACTGAAGAACATTAAACTGTAAAAGCTGATCAAATGAGGATTAAATACTGATAGAAGTAGTCATGTTTTTTAAATGTTCGGCGTTATACTTCAAAGTTCAGTGAGTGCTCATGTGGTTTGTGAGGTAGACTTTTCTGGTAAACCTTTTCTCACAAATGGAACAACCGTAGGGTTTCTCCCCTGTGTGTGTTCTTCTATGACTCTTGAGGGTAGAGAGGTGTCTAAATTTCATCTCACAGGTCTGACAGCTGAAAGGTTTCTCCCCTGTGTGTGTTCTTCTATGACTCTTGAGGGTAGAGAGGTCTGTAAATTTCATCTCACAGACCTGACAGGTGTAGGGTTTCTCCCCTGTGTGTGTTCTTCTATGACTCTTGAGGTTTGAGAGGTGTGTAAATTTCTTCTCACAGGCCTGACAGCTGAAGGGTTTCTCCCCTGTGTGTGTTCTTCTATGTCTCTTGAGGGTAGTGAGCTGTGTAAATTTCTTCTCACAGACCTGACACGTGAAGGGTTTCTCCCCTGTGTGTGTTCTTCTATGACTCTTGAGGTTTGAGAGGTCTGTAAATTTCTTCTCACAGACCTGACAGCTGAAGGGTTTCTCCCCTGTGTGTGTTCTATTGTGTCTTATTAAAGAATGTTTATCTCTGAATCTCTTGTTACAAACATGACACTGGTGCTTCTTCTTGTCTTCTCCTCCGTCGGCTCCGGACGTCTCTCCGTCGCCGACCGTAGTGCTCGTCTCTCGTGCAGACTTGTTTTGAGCGGAGACTTTGGTCTTTCTGTCTCTGACCTGGACCTGGTCTTGGTGATTTTGTCCCTCAGCTTCTGTCTCCATCTGTGCGTCTGAGCGGCTGGATGGAGGTTCCCAGTCTTCATCATCATCGTCGTCAGAGTCAGACGAGTGCTCGGTGTGTCCCTCCGTCTCTGAGCTGATGTTCCCGCGCTCAGTTTGTCTTTGTTGAAGCGGGGAGGGCTCTTCTCTCTTCACGCACACAGCACTGGACTCTGTGAAACACCTGGAAAATGATTAAGATATAAATAAACTTGAGCTCTTTGTGCGGATCATTGACACAAGTCGCCTAAAGCGCTTCACACAGTTTTAGGGGATTTGTACTTCATTCAGTTATACGTTTGTTAGGTGGTGACGTCACAGCTCTACTTCCGGGTTCGCAGATGTGCGAGAAACGACAAAAAACTCTTTAATATCACAATCGATGTTTCTGAAACTCAACAGAGAGTTACTGAACATACTTATTTATCAGGCCCATTGGCCGAAAATGGTGAACCTACTGTTATAAAAGTAATATTTACCAAAATCGGTACATCGGGGTTAGCGGCGATAAATGCTAATGGCGCATCAGCTACGCTAACCTCGGAAGCAGTGACTTTTTTATGTTACTTATTTAGCAGTAGGTGCGGCATTTTTGGCTAATGAGTCTGAGAAATAAGTAGGTTCAGTAACTCTCTGTTGAGTTTCAGAAATATTGATTGTTGTTTTCAAGAGTTTTTTATGTTTTCTTGCATATTTGTCGTTCTGCTAGGACCTGGAAACGGAAGTCGTGACGTCACTCTTAAACAAAACGTATAGACACAGACGGCATCTCTGGAATCACTCATATATGGCCATGTTTGAAAACAGTTAAGGGGGAAAACAATATTGAGAAAAATCTAAACTTTCTCTAATCCTTTAAAAACTACTTAAACAAATGCTGAATTATGAATAAAGTTTCCTCTGTTCTTTGATACAAAGACATGGAGAGGAGCAAAGTGGTTCAACAGCCCATAAATACATTAAAAAACGGATAATGCTAACATGATGCTACATGTTAGCACCGTGCTAATGCTAACGGCTAGCTAGCGCGAGCTACAACTGCCGTTTTTTCACTTCCACTGAACAATCTGCTGTGAGAAAGTATCCATATGGGCCCGATTTACGCTTGACTTTATTTATGTGATAAATAAGTTCATATTCCTCCTGAAAATGGCAAAAAAGATAAGATTATGATCTTAAAGGGAGCTCTGATAAGACATTTGACGGAATTGACAGTATTTTCCACATTTCTATGTATTTTAACAGGCGTTTGATCTCTGATTTGGGTCATAATATTCCTCAAAATCATCTCTAGGGCCAGAGTTTGATGATGCAGGGCCGGTTTTGGCCCCGGGGCCTGATGTTGCCTACCCCTGGCGTAGTGTGAGCTCAGCATTAGCCGTGTTTGAAAGTGTTGGAACCTACACTTGCTGCTGCTCTTCCTCCTCTGGCTCCTCTTTGATCCTCGTCTGGGGCGTCTGGACCCTCGCTCTGACCAGGACGACTCTCGGGCTCAGCATCCGGTCCAGGAGCCGGCCTTTCCTCCGGTTCTCTTCTTCGGACCGGCGCAGTTCCTCCTCGCACTCCGCCCTCGTCCTTTCAAACAGCGCACGTATCTGTCCAGCCGCCGCAGCCAGACGCTCGTTCACAAACGCTCTGAACATCTTTACAAACAGGCCTGAGCAGAAACAACAGAGAAAACAATGAGATTTACACTGATCGTTTACATGTATGAGCCGCGGCTTTTGCTCCCCTGTCAAATACAGATACAGACGGCATCGCGTCATAGAAGGGGGCGAAACATGAACTTATTTCTCACATAAATAAACTCAAGTGTTACTCGAGCCCATATGGATATTTTCTCACAGCAGATTGTTCAGTAGAAGTAAAGAAACGTCAGTCATAGCAAGCACTAGCTAGCGTTAGCATTAGCACGATGCTAACATGTAGCATCATGTTTTCATTCTCCGTTATTTGTGTATTTATGGGCTGTTGAACCACTTTGCTCCTCCCCATGTCTTTGTATCTTTATTTAGTAGAAAAATATATTCACAATTCAGCATTTCATAAAGTAGTTTCTGAATAATTAGAGAAAGTTTTGAATTTTCTCCAAATTGTTTTTCCCCCTTAACTGTTTTGAAACATGACCATATATGAGCGATTCCAGAGAAGCCGGTTGTATCTATAGCTAAAGCTGACATTGAAACTGTCACCAAAACACAAGATGAGATAAACAACTTTCCTTTTGATATGAAATATATGTGTGTAGACTGACCATAAATCAATCAAAATGTATTTGTATAGCACTTTACAACGACACCAGGAAGTCCAAAGTGCTTCACAGAAAGAAAGACACTCATTTTATTCACCCTAGATATAATTTAGTGCGTTCTCAGTATTAAAAGCCAGTTTGAAAAGATGAGTCTTTAATCATTGCCACATAAATGTGACTTTCACATATTTCCACTGGTACAGAAACAGTTAAATCTCTCCTTTTGAGCTAACTGCCGATTAGCTGCTAGCTGCCGATTAGCTGCTAACTGCCGATTAGCTGCTAACTGCCGATTAGCTGCTAACTGCCGATTAGCTGCTAGCTGCCGATTAGCTGCTAACTGCCGATTAGCTGCTAACTGCCGATTAGCTGCTAACTGCCGATTAGCTGCTAGCTGCCGATTAGCTGCTAACTGCCGATTAGCTGCTAACTGCCGATTAGCTGCCAGCTGCCGATTAGCTGCCGGCTGCCGATTAGCTGCTAACTGCCGATTAGCTGCTAACTGCCGATTAGCTGCTAACTGCCGATTAGCTGCCGGCTGCCGATTAGCTGCTGGCTGCCGATTAGCTGCTAACTGCCGATTAGCTGCTAACTGCCGATTAGCTGCTAACTGCCGATTAGCTGCTAGCTGCCGATTAGCTGCTGGCTGCCGATTAGCTGCTAACTGCCAATTAGCTGCTAGCTGCCAATTAGCTGCTTGCTGCCGATTAGCTGCTAGCTGCCGATTAGCTGCTAGCTGCCGATTAGCTGCTGGCTGCCGATTAGCTGCTAACTGCCGATTAGCTGCTAACTGCCGATTAGCTGCTAGCTGCCGATTAGCTGCTGGCTCCTCAGAGATTCTAACTTCAACTTCATCATTATAAAAGCCAACAATAATGAAAACAAATCGTAATAAACGTGTTAAACGACCCTCTAAAACATGATGAAACCACTTAATCACACTTTCTTACCTGTTTTGAGTCTCAGTTGAACTAAATCACAGCCATCGGCTTCACACGACAGCAGCAGAGGGCAGTTGTGTTGCCGCGGTAACGCAGTGGATCAAATCAACTGTTGGTTTTTTCTTAAACAACGATTTACAAATTGGCAATTTTCAACAAACTAAAATGACAGGTAGCAGTTCAAGGCACTAAAAGAGATGAATAAAAATAATAATAATAAATAAAATAAAAATAAATAAATAAATAAACAAACCCATTCACGCACACTGAGCAGTTTCCATTAGAGGTCTTCTTCAAAAACATTCAGATTGTCTCATTAAAAAAAAAAAAAAAAAGATTTTTTTTATTTTTATTTCTTGTATTTCGAGTCTTTTTGTCTGAAATGTTTTGAACAATGGAGTTTCCATTAGATTTCACTGAATAAAAGTGACCATTCAGACACTTTTGCAGAGTTTTGTTTGGTATCACTTTTCCCATTGATATGGTGTTGCAAGTTTTGGAGGAGGTAAACTCCTCTAATCAGTATTTTCAATAATTGTTTAACAGATTGGGGAAAGCTTTGCATATTGTTTTTAATTCAGCTCTTTTGCTCAAGAGAAAAGAAATCGCTATTCAAAGTCCTTCATTCCAACTGCTGTCAGAAATGTAAATGACAACATCTAGGAAGGCAGTGTTTATCTTTTCCCCTCATTTTTACTGGTCCCCTTGTGTCCTGATGCACTTACGTCTGTAGGTCTGTATCAAATATGGTTGTATGTGTCTCCTTTTATTGTTTTTTATGACCAGAGAGCAGTGAATAGAATTGCCCATTGGGATGAATAAAGTTGTTTTAATAAGAGCGATCGCGATGTCGTCACATCCGTTTGCCGTGGTAGGCATTTTACATTTTCATATTTGATGAACATTTTATTATAATCCTATGATCAACAAAAACAATGTCCATAAGCAGGGCATTGCTTCTCTTGCGCTGTAACAGATCTATCATCTTATAAAACCGAGTTAGAGGCCTGTATGCATCAGCCGTTGCCGACCATTCACCAAAACATCCAGCAAAAAATGCGGAAGTAAACAATAACAGCGATCGCTCGTATTTGATTTGATTTACCCAGGGGAAGGGGAAGTGACATCACCAACAGCTTTTTTTTCTTCCTCTTTAAAGTTATTGGTGGAGTGCAGGTCAAACAAAAGTGCATGTCGCCCCCTACTCTAGTGTCCAACAACAACAACAACAATATAGTGTCCAAACAAAGACATTTAAGGAGAAAAAAAAATCCAATGAGCCATACATTTCCCTTTAGTGTTGTTTTATCTCAACAGCAGTTTCATAAAACTACAAATGCAAGTAATCCATGCGGCTTAAGTTTCTACTAAATGAAAACAAAAGCACAAACTGTCTTCATTTAATCCGTTTCCTGAGTTTACTCTTTAACACTGACATGTGACTGAGCTGTGGTGACGACAACATGGATTTTGTCACTTTTATAAATAATAATATATTATTAAATGTGCATCTGTCAATCAACAGTGGTTGCGCATGAATCACTGGGGGCTGAGGCGGGTGGGGGGATTGGTGCAGTGGTTTATGGGATGGCACATAGCTCCTAATCACTGGTTAGTTAGCACCAGAGGTCCCTATGCTAAAGTTGCTATGATAGTTAACATTGAGGCTCCTTTTCATAACTCCTTCCTCACCGACAGCCCAATTCAGACGCTTCTTTTGATGGCGGACGCTGACGCACGTCCGGTTTGGCGTAAGAGCTCTCACCGATCTGCTCGTTTCGGAAGGGGCCAAAAGGTTTCTTGACTGGAGACTGCTGAATGTAATGCTGTATCTCTTTAATTTTGGATTTTCTGAAGACTTTGTAGTCGCTGGGTTAGTTTTTCAGATGAATGAGCCCCTCCGCATAAAACGGCGTAAGAATCACCAGAACTGTTAGCCGCTAGTGTAGCAACATTAGCCTGTATGTTGTCAACACTGCAGACTTCACGCTGCAGCACTAACAACATTTAGCTCTGGTTAAATCCAGCACAGACTCTGATTTAGGGAGTGTCGTCTGTAATAAAGTCAGCTCTATGTGGAATATTGTATTTACACTAAACAATTCTCCAGTTTGTTGCTATTTTCTCTCTTCAGCTGAGAGGAGCGTCCTGTAGGAGCGCCGGCCACACGTCAAGTGGTATCGGTTTCTGGCATCGGGACCTCATTAATGAGTATGACTACAAGCATGTGGTATTGGCCCGATACACAACACTGGGATCGGTATTGGTGCATCACTATTCACTATCTTTGTTACTGAGTAATCGCTGAACAACAGCATGACACGAGTTTTCAATATTTCAGTTTGGTCACTTTTTTTCGCTGAAGAACCAGGCACTTTTAGAGATTGGACAGAAACAGAATCTAAGCTTTGGAGATTTCTCTTTACAGACTCTAATTCGGTGGTGCCAAACTCATTTTGGGTCGTCCAAAAAAAATCTGTACTGAGCTTAAATAATAATTAGAAAAAGCATGAAACTATATCCACTCTTGTGATGTAGTTTTGATGCAAAACAAAAGAGACTAAAGAGATGAGGTTTTTACATTGTTTTATTTAAAAAAGGAAAAAACGGAAACAGCACGGAACAAAACCAAAAACTTTGTCAACAACGTTTTATAGAGTCTATGAACAATGAACTTCAGAATATTCAGATTTGAACTTCTTCATATTTACAGTCATTTCCAAAGCGACAAATATTTATGTTTATGAGGAAAAAAAGTTATTTGAAAGTGGATTTTCAGTGTTAAAGCGATTTCAACAATATAAATCATTGCTTCACAAGGCAATGAAAACAAAAATGACCTTGCTCCTGAACAAAAATGAAAAACAACGATAAAAGTCAGCACTGAAGAACATTAAACTGTAAAAGCTGATCAAATGAGGATTAAATACTGATAGAAGTAGTCATGTTTTTTAAATGTTCGGCGTTATACTTCAAAGTTCAGTGAGTGCTCATGTGGTTTGTGAGGTAGACTTTTCTGGTAAACCTTTTCTCACAAATGGAACAACCGTAGGGTTTCTCCCCTGTGTGTGTTCTTCTATGACTCTTGAGGGTAGAGAGGTGTCTAAATTTCATCTCACAGGTCTGACAGCTGAAAGGTTTCTCCCCTGTGTGTGTTCTTCTATGACTCTTGAGGGTAGAGAGGTCTGTAAATTTCTTCTCACAGACCTGACAGGTGTAGGGTTTCTCCCCTGTGTGTGTTCTTCTATGACTCTTGAGGTTTGAGAGGTGTGTAAATTTCTTCTCACAGGCCTGACAGCTGAAGGGTTTCTCCCCTGTGTGTGTTCTTCTATGTCTCTTGAGGGTAGTGAGCTGTGTAAATTTCTTCTCACAGACCTGACACGTGAAGGGTTTCTCCCCTGTGTGTGTTCTTCTATGTCTCTTGAGGGTAGAGAGGTGTCTAAATGTCATCTCACAGACCTGACAGCTGAAGGGTTTCTCCCCTGTGTGTGTTCTTCTATGACTATTGAGGTGAGAGAGGTTTGTAAATTTCTTCTCACAGGCCTGACAGCTGAAGGGTTTCTCCCCTGTGTGTGTTCTATTGTGTCTTATTAAAGAATGTTTATCTCTGAATCTCTTGTTACAAACATGACACTGGTGCTTCTTCTTGTCTTCTCCTCCGTCGGCTCCGGACGTCTCTCCGTCGCCGACCGTAGTGCTCGTCTCTCGTGCAGACTTGTTTTGAGCGGAGACTTTGGTCTTTCTGTCTCTGACCTGGACCTGGTCTTGGTGATTTTGTCCCTCAGCTTCTGTCTCCATCTGTGCGTCTGAGCGGCTGGATGGAGGTTCCCAGTCTTCATCATCATCGTCGTCAGAGTCAGACGAGTGCTCGGTGTGTCCCTCCGTCTCTGAGCTGATGTTCCCGCGCTCAGTTTGTCTTTGTCGAAGCGGGGAGGGCTCTTCTCTCTTCACGCACACAGCACTGGACTCTGGGAAACACCTGGAAAATGATTAAGATATAAATAAACTTGAGCTCTTTGTGCGGATCATTGACACAAGTCGCCTAAAGCGCTTCACACAGTTTTAGGGGATTTGTACTTCATTCAGTTATACGTTTGTTAGGTGGTGACGTCACAGCTCTACTTCCGGGTTCGCAGATGTGCGAGAAACGACAAAAAACTCTTTAATATCACAATCGATGTTTCTGAAACTCAACAGAGAGTTACTGAACATACTTATTTATCAGGCCCATTGGCCGAAAATGGTGAACCTACTGTTATAAAAGTAATATTTACCAAAATCGGTACATCGGGGTTAGCGGCGATAAATGCTAATGGCGCATCAGCTACGCTAACCTCGGAAGCAGTGACTTTTTTATGTTACTTATTTAGCAGTAGGTGCGGCATTTTTGGCTAATGAGTCTGAGAAATAAGTAGGTTCAGTAACTCTCTGTTGAGTTTCAGAAATATTGATTGTTGTTTTCAAGAGTTTTTTATGTTTTCTTGCATATTTGTCGTTCTGCTAGGACCTGGAAACGGAAGTCGTGACGTCACTCTTAAACAAAACGTATAGACACAGACGGCATCTCTGGAATCACTCATATATGGCCATGTTTGAAAACAGTTAAGGGGGAAAACAATATTGAGAAAAATCTAAACTTTCTCTAATCCTTTAAAAACTACTTAAACAAATGCTGAATTATGAATAAAGTTTCCTCTGTTCTTTGATACAAAGACATGGAGAGGAGCAAAGTGGTTCAACAGCCCATAAATACATTAAAAAACGGATAATGCTAACATGATGCTACATGTTAGCACCGTGCTAATGCTAACGGCTAGCTAGCGCGAGCTACAACTGCCGTTTTTTCACTTCCACTGAACAATCTGCTGTGAGAAAGTATCCATATGGGCCCGATTTACGCTTGACTTTATTTATGTTTGGTAAATAAGTTCATATTCCTCCTGAAAATGGCAAAAAAGATAAGATTATGATCTTAAAGGGAGCTCTGATAAGACATTTGACGGAATTGACAGTATTTTCCACATTTCTATGTATTTTAACAGGCGTTTGATCTCTGATTTGGGTCATAATATTCCTCAAAATCATCTCTAGGGCCAGAGTTTGATGATGCAGGGCCGGTTTTGGCCCCGGGGCCTGATGTTGCCTACCCCTGGCGTAGTGTGAGCTCAGCATTAGCCGTGTTTGAAAGTGTTGGAACCTACACTTGCTGCTGCTCTTCCTCCTCTGGCTCCTCTTTGATCCTCGTCTGGGGCGTCTGGACCCTCGCTCTGACCAGGACGACTCTCGGGCTCAGCATCCGGTCCAGGAGCCGGCCTTTCCTCCGGTTCTCTTCTTCGGACCGGCGCAGTTCCTCCTCGCACTCCGCCCTCGTCCTTTCAAACAGCGCACGTATCTGTCCAGCCGCCGCAGCCAGACGCTCGTTCACAAACGCTCTGAACATCTTTACAAACAGGCCTGAGCAGAAACAACAGAGAAAACAATGAGATTTACACTGATCGTTTACATGTATGAGCCGCGGCTTTTGCTCCCCTGTCAAATACAGATACAGACGGCATCGCGTCATAGAAGGGGGCGAAACATGAACTTATTTCTCACATAAATAAACTCAAGTGTTACTCGAGCCCATATGGATATTTTCTCACAGCAGATTGTTCAGTAGAAGTAAAGAAACGTCAGTCATAGCAAGCACTAGCTAGCGTTAGCATTAGCACGATGCTAACATGTAGCATCATGTTTTCATTCTCCGTTATTTATGTATTTATGGGCTGTTGAACCACTTTGCTCCTCCCCATGTCTTTGTATCTTTATTTAGTAGAAAAATATATTCACAATTCAGCATTTCATAAAGTAGTTTCTGAATAATTAGAGAAAGTTTTGAATTTTCTCCAAATTGTTTTTCCCCCTTAACTGTTTTGAAACATGACCATATATGAGCGATTCCAGAGAAGCCGGTTGTATATAGCTAAAGCTGACATTGAAACTGTCACCAAAACACAAGATGAGATAAACAACTTTCCTTTTGATATGAAATATATGTGTGTAGACTGACCATAAATCAATCAAAATGTATTTGTATAGCACTTTACAACGACACCAGGAAGTCCAAAGTGCTTCACAGAAAGAAAGACACTCATTTTATTCACCCTAGATATAATTTAGTGCGTTCTCAGTATTAAAAGCCAGTTTGAAAAGATGAGTCTTTAATCATTGCCACATAAATGTGACTTTCACATATTTCCACTGGTACAGAAACAGTTAAATCTCTCCTTTTGAGCTAACTGCCGATTAGCTGCTAGCTGCCGATTAGCTGCTAACTGCCGATTAGCTGCTAACTGCCGATTAGCTGCTAACTGCCGATTAGCTGCTAGCTGCCGATTAGCTGCTAACTGCCGATTAGCTGCTAACTGCCGATTAGCTGCTAACTGCCGATTAGCTGCTAGCTGCCGATTAGCTGCTAACTGCCGATTAGCTGCTAACTGCCGATTAGCTGCCAGCTGCCGATTAGCTGCTAACTGCCGATTAGCTGCTAACTGCCGATTAGCTGCTAACTGCCGATTAGCTGCCAGCTGCCGATTAGCTGCCGGCTGCCGATTAGCTGCTAACTGCCGATTAGCTGCTAGCTGCCGATTAGCTGCTAACTGCCGATTAGCTGCTAGCTGCCGATTAGCTGCTGGCTGCCGATTAGCTGCTAACTGCCAATTAGCTGCTAGCTGCCAATTAGCTGCTTGCTGCTGATTAGCTGCTAGCTGCCGATTAGCTGCTAACTGCCGATTAGCTGCTAGCTGCCGATTAGCTGCTGGCTGCCGATTAGCTGCTAACTGCCGATTAGCTGCTAACTGCCGATTAGCTGCTAGCTGCCGATTAGCTGCTGGCTCCTCAGAGATTCTAACTTCAACTTCATCATTATAAAAGCCAACAATAATGAAAACAAATCGTAATAAACGTGTTAAACGACCCTCTAAAACATGATGAAACAACTTAATCACACTTTCTTACCTGTTTTGAGTCTCAGTTGAACTAAATCACAGCCATCGGCTTCACACGACAGCAGCAGAGGGCAGTTGTGTTGCCGCGGTAACGCAGTGGATCAAATCAACTGTTGGTTTTTTCTTAAACAACGATTTACAAATTGGCAATTTTCAACAAACTAAAATGACAGGTAGCAGTTCAAGGCACTAAAAGAGATGAATAAAAATAATAATAATAAATAAAATAAAAATAAATAAATAAATAAACAAACCCATTCACGCACACTGAGCAGTTTCCATTAGAGGTCTTCTTCAAAAACATTCAGATTGTCTCATAAAAAAAATAAAAAAAAAGATTTTTTTTATTTTTATTTCTTGTATTTCGAGTCTTTTTGTCTGAAATGTTTTGAACAATGGAGTTTCCATTAGATTTCACTGAATAAAAGTGACCATTCAGACACTTTTGCAGAGTTTTGTTTGGTATCACTTTTCCCATTGATATGGTGTTGCAAGTTTTGGAGGAGGTAAACTCCTCTAATCAGTATTTTCAATAATTGTTTAACAGATTGGGGAAAGCTTTGCATATTGTTTTTAATTCAGCTCTTTTGCTCAAGAGAAAAGAAATCGCTATTCAAAGTCCTTCATTCCAACTGCTGTCAGAAATGTAAATGACAACATCTAGGAAGGCAGTGTTTATCTTTTCCCCTCATTTTTACTGGTCCCCTTGTGTCCTGATGCACTTACGTCTGTAGGTCTGTATCAAATATGGTTGTATGTGTCTCCTTTTATTGTTTTTTATGACCAGAGAGCAGTGAATAGAATTGCCCATTGGGATGAATAAAGTTGTTTTAATAAGAGCGATCGCGATGTCGTCACATCCGTTTGCCGTGGTAGGCATTTTACATTTTCATATTTGATGAACATTTTATTATAATCCTATGATCAACAAAAACAATGTCCATAAGCAGGGCATTGCTTCTCTTGCGCTGTAACAGATCTATCATCTTATAAAACCGAGTTAGAGGCCTGTATGCATCAGCCGTTGCCGACCATTCACCAAAACATCCAGCAAAAAATGCGGAAGTAAACAATAACAGCGATCGCTCGTATTTGATTTGATTTACCCAGGGGAAGGGGAAGTGACATCACCAACAGCTTTTTTTTCTTCCTCTTTAAAGTTATTGGTGGAGTGCAGGTCAAACAAAAGTGCATGTCGCCCCCTACTCTAGTGTCCAACAACAACAACAACAATATAGTGTCCAAACAAAGACATTTAAGGAGAAAAAAAAATCCAATGAGCCATACATTTCCCTTTAGTGTTGTTTTATCTCAACAGCAGTTTCATAAAGTTAGAAATGCAAGTAATCCATGCGGCTTAAGTTTCTACTAAATGAAAACAAAAGCACAAACTGTCTTCATTTAATCCGTTTCCTGAGTTTACTCTTTAACACTGACATGTGACTGAGCTGTGATGACGACAACATGGATTTTGTCACTTTTATAAAGTTTGGCTTGGGCAGAATCATATTTTTTATTATTAAATGTGCACCTGTCAATCAACAGTGGTTGCGCATGAATCACTGGGGGCTGAGGGGGGTGGGGGGATTGGTACAGTGGTTTATGGGATGGCACATAGCTCCTAATCACTGGTTAGTTAGCACCAGAGGTCCCTATGCTAAAGTGGCTATGATAATTAGCATTGAGGCTCCTTTTCCTAACTCCTTCCTCACTGACAGCCCAATTCAGACGCTTCTTTTGATGGCGGACGCTGACGCACGTCCGGTTTGGCGTAAGAGCTCTCACCAATCTGCTCGTTTCGGAAGGGGCCAAAAGGTTTCTTGACTGGAGACTGCTGAATGTAATGCTGTATTTCTTTAATTTTGGATTTTCTGAAGACTTTGTAGTCGCTGGGTTAGTTTTTCAGATGAATGAGCCCCTGCGCATAAAACGGCGTAAGAATCACCAGAACTGTTAGCCGCTAGTGTAGCAACATTAGCCTGTATGTTGTCAACACTGCAGACTTCACGCTGCAGCACTAACAACATTTAGCTCTGGTTAAATCCAGCACAGACTCTGATTTAGGGAGTGTCGTCTGTAATAAAGTCAGCTCTATGTGGAATATTGTATTTACACTAAACAATTCTCCAGTTTGTTGCTATTTTCTCTCTTCAGCTGAGAGGAGCGTCCTGTAGGAGCGCCGGCCACACGTCAAGTGGTATCGGTTTCTGGCATCGGGACCTCATTAATGAGTATGACTACAAGCATGTGGTATTGGCCCGATACACAACACTGGGATCGGTATTGGTGCATCCCTATTCACTATCTTTGTTACTGAGTAATCGCGGAACAACAGCATGACACGAGTTTTCAATATTTCAGTTTGGTTACTTTTTTTCGCTGAAGAACCAGGCACTTTTAGAGATTGGACAGAAACAGAATCTAAGCTTTGGAGATTTCTCTTTACAGACTCTAATTCGGTGGTGCCAAACTCATTTTGGGTCGTCCAAAAAAAATCTGTACTGAGCTTAAATAATAATTAGAAAAAGCATGAAACTATATCCACTCTTGTGATGTAGTTTTGATGCAAAACAAAAGAGACTAAAGAGATGAGGTTTTTACATTGTTTTATTTAAAAAAGGAAAAAACGGAAACAGCACGGAACAAAACCAAAAACTTTGTCAACAACGTTTTATAGAGTCTATGAACAATGAACTTCAGAATATTCAGATTTGAACTTCTTCATATTTACAGTCATTTCCAAAGCGACAAATATTTATGTTTATGAGGAAAAAAAGTTATTTGAAAGTGGATTTTCAGTGTTAAAGCGATTTCAACAATATAAATCATTGCTTCACAAGGCAATGAAAACAAAAATGACCTTGCTCCTGAACAAAAATGAAAAACAACGATAAAAGTCAGCACTGAAGAACATTAAACTGTAAAAGCTGATCAAATGAGGATTAAATACTGATAGAAGTAGTCATGTTTTTTAAATGTTCGGCGTTATACTTCAAAGTTCAGTGAGTGCTCATGTGGTTTGTGAGGTAGACTTTTCTGGTAAACCTTTTCTCACAAATGGAACAACCGTAGGGTTTCTCCCCTGTGTGTGTTCTTCTATGACTCTTGAGGGTAGAGAGGTGTCTAAATTTCATCTCACAGGTCTGACAGCTGAAAGGTTTCTCCCCTGTGTGTGTTCTTCTATGACTCTTGAGGGTAGAGAGGTCTGTAAATTTCATCTCACAGACCTGACAGGTGTAGGGTTTCTCCCCTGTGTGTGTTCTTCTATGACTCTTGAGGTTTGAGAGGTGTGTAAATTTCTTCTCACAGGCCTGACAGCTGAAG
This sequence comes from Gobius niger, assembly GCF_951799975.1. Classification (NCBI taxonomy): domain Eukaryota; kingdom Metazoa; phylum Chordata; class Actinopteri; order Gobiiformes; family Gobiidae; genus Gobius; species Gobius niger. Next base: position 4,815,546 of record NC_136852.1, on the reverse strand, counting down.
GGTTTCTCCCCTGTGTGTGTTCTTCTATGTCTCTTGAGGGTAGTGAGCTGTGTAAATTTCTTCTCACAGACCTGACACGTGAAGGGTTTCTCCCCTGTGTGTGTTCTTCTATGACTCTTGAGGTTTGAGAGGTCTGTAAATTTCTTCTCACAGACCTGACAGCTGAAGGGTTTCTCCCCTGTGTGTGTTCTATTGTGTCTTATTAAAGAATGTTTATCTCTGAATCTCTTGTTACAAACATGACACTGGTGCTTCTTCTTGTCTTCTCCTCCGTCGGCTCCGGACGTCTCTCCGTCGCCGACCGTAGTGCTCGTCTCTCGTGCAGACTTGTTTTGAGCGGAGACTTTGGTCTTTCTGTCTCTGACCTGGACCTGGTCTTGGTGATTTTGTCCCTCAGCTTCTGTCTCCATCTGTGCGTCTGAGCGGCTGGATGGAGGTTCCCAGTCTTCATCATCATCGTCGTCAGAGTCAGACGAGTGCTCGGTGTGTCCCTCCGTCTCTGAGCTGATGTTCCCGCGCTCAGTTTGTCTTTGTTGAAGCGGGGAGGGCTCTTCTCTCTTCACGCACACAGCACTGGACTCTGTGAAACACCTGGAAAATGATTAAGATATAAATAAACTTGAGCTCTTTGTGCGGATCATTGACACAAGTCGCCTAAAGCGCTTCACACAGTTTTAGGGGATTTGTACTTCATTCAGTTATACGTTTGTTAGGTGGTGACGTCACAGCTCTACTTCCGGGTTCGCAGATGTGCGAGAAACGACAAAAAACTCTTTAATATCACAATCGATGTTTCTGAAACTCAACAGAGAGTTACTGAACATACTTATTTATCAGGCCCATTGGCCGAAAATGGTGAACCTACTGTTATAAAAGTGATATTTACCAAAATCGGTACATCGGGGTTAGCGGCGATAAATGCTAATGGCGCATCAGCTACGCTAACCTCGGAAGCAGTGACTTTTTTATGTTACTTATTTAGCAGTAGGTGCGGCATTTTTGGCTAATGAGTCTGAGAAATAAGTAGGTTCAGTAACTCTCTGTTGAGTTTCAGAAATATTGATTGTTGTTTTCAAGAGTTTTTTATGTTTTCTTGCATATTTGTCGTTCTGCTAGGACCTGGAAACGGAAGTCGTGACGTCACTCTTAAACAAAACGTATAGACACAGACGGCATCTCTGGAATCACTCATATATGGCCATGTTTGAAAACAGTTAAGGGGGAAAACAATATTGAGAAAAATCTAAACTTTCTCTAATCCTTTAAAAACTACTTAAACAAATGCTGAATTATGAATAAAGTTTCCTCTGTTCTTTGATACAAAGACATGGAGAGGAGCAAAGTGGTTCAACAGCCCATAAATACATTAAAAAACGGATAATGCTAACATGATGCTACATGTTAGCACCGTGCTAATGCTAACGGCTAGCTAGCGCGAGCTACAACTGCCGTTTTTTCACTTCCACTGAACAATCTGCTGTGAGAAAGTATCCATATGGGCCCGATTTACGCTTGACTTTATTTATGTTTGGTAAATAAGTTCATATTCCTCCTGAAAATGGCAAAAAAGATAAGATTATGATCTTAAAGGGAGCTCTGATAAGACATTTGACGGAATTGACAGTATTTTCCACATTTCTATGTATTTTAACAGGCGTTTGATCTCTGATTTGGGTCATAATATTCCTCAAAATCATCTCTAGGGCCAGAGTTTGATGATGCAGGGCCGGTTTTGGCCCCGGGGCCTGATGTTGCCTACCCCTGGCGTAGTGTGAGCTCAGCATTAGCCGTGTTTGAAAGTGTTGGAACCTACACTTGCTGCTGCTCTTCCTCCTCTGGCTCCTCTTTGATCCTCGTCTGGGGCGTCTGGACCCTCGCTCTGACCAGGACGACTCTCGGGCTCAGCATCCGGTCCAGGAGCCGGCCTTTCCTCCGGTTCTCTTCTTCGGACCGGCGCAGTTCCTCCTCGCACTCCGCCCTCGTCCTTTCAAACAGCGCACGTATCTGTCCAGCCGCCGCAGCCAGACGCTCGTTCACAAACGCTCTGAACATCTTTACAAACAGGCCTGAGCAGAAACAACAGAGAAAACAATGAGATTTACACTGATCGTTTACATGTATGAGCCGCGGCTTTTGCTCCCCTGTCAAATACAGATACAGACGGCATCGCGTCATAGAAGGGGGCGAAACATGAACTTATTTCTCACATAAATAAACTCAAGTGTTACTCGAGCCCATATGGATATTTTCTCACAGCAGATTGTTCAGTAGAAGTAAAGAAACGTCAGTCATAGCAAGCACTAGCTAGCGTTAGCATTAGCACGATGCTAACATGTAGCATCATGTTTTCATTCTCCGTTATTTATGTATTTATGGGCTGTTGAACCACTTTGCTCCTCCCCATGTCTTTGTATCTTTATTTAGTAGAAAAATGTATTCACAATTCAGCATTTCATAAAGTAGTTTCTGAATAATTAGAGAAAGTTTTGAATTTTCTCCAAATTGTTTTTCCCCCTTAACTGTTCTGAAACATGACCATATATGAGCGATTCCAGAGAAGCCGGTTGTATCTATAGCTAAAGCTGACATTGAAACTGTCACCAAAACACAAGATGAGATAAACAACTTTCCTTTTGATATGAAATATATGTGTGTAGACTGACCATAAATCAATCAAAATGTATTTGTATAGCACTTTACAACGACACCAGGAAGTCCAAAGTGCTTCACAGAAAGAAAAACACTCATTTTATTCACCCTAGATATAATTTAGTGCGTTCTCAGTATTAAAAGCCAGTTTGAAAAGATGAGTCTTTAATCATTGCCACATAAATGTGACTTTCACATATTTCCACTGGTACAGAAACAGTTAAATCTCTCCTTTTGAGCTAACTGCCGATTAGCTGCTAGCTGCCGATTAGCTGCTAACTGCCGATTAGCTGCTAACTGCCGATTAGCTGCTAACTGCCGATTAGCTGCTAGCTGCCGATTAGCTGCTAACTGCCGATTAGCTGCTAACTGCCGATTAGCTGCTAACTGCCGATTAGCTGCTAGCTGCCGATTAGCTGCTAACTGCCGATTAGCTGCTAACTGCCGATTAGCTGCCAGCTGCCGATTAGCTGCCGGCTGCCGATTAGCTGCTAACTGCCGATTAGCTGCTAACTGCCGATTAGCTGCTAACTGCCGATTAGCTGCCAGCTGCCGATTAGCTGCTGGCTGCCGATTAGCTGCTAACTGCCGATTAGCTGCTAACTGCCGATTAGCTGCTAACTGCCGATTAGCTGCTAGCTGCCGATTAGCTGCTGGCTGCCGATTAGCTGCTAACTGCCAATTAGCTGCTAGCTGCCAATTAGCTGCTTGCTGCTGATTAGCTGCTAACTGCCGATTAGCTGCTAGCTGCCAATTAGCTGCTTGCTGCTGATTAGCTGCTAACTGCCGATTAGCTGCTTGCTGCCGATTAGCTGCTAGCTGCCGATTAGCTGCTAGCTCCCGATTAGCTGCTGGCTCCTCAGAGATTATAACTTCAACTTCATCATTATTAAAGCCAACAATAATGAAAACAAATCCTTAAAAACGTGTTAAACGACCCTCTAAAACATGATGAAACAACTTAATCACACTTTCTTACCTGTTTTGAGTCTCAGTTGAACTAAATCACAGTCGTCGGCTTCACACGACAGCAGCAGAGGGCAGTTGTGTTGCCGCGGTAACGCACTGAAACAAATCAACTGTTTTTTTTTTTCTTAAACAACGATTTACAAATTGGCAATTTTCAACAAATTAATATGACAGGTTCAAGGCACTAAAAGAGATGATAATTTTTTTCTTTTTTTAAATAAATAAATAAATAAATACAAACCCATTCACACACACTGAGCAGTTTCCGTTAGAGGTCTTCTTCAAAAACATTCAGATTGTCTCATAAAAAAAAAAAAAAAAAAAGATTGTTTTTATTTGTATTTCTTGTATTTCGAGTCTTTTTGTCTGAAATGTTTTGAACAATGGAGTTTCCATTAGATTTCACTGAATAAAAGTGACCATTCAGACACTTTTGCAGAGTTTTGTTTGGTATCACTTTTCCCATTGATATGGTGTTGGAGGTAAACTCCTCTAAGCAGTATTTTCAATAATTGTTTAACAGATTGGGGAAAGCTTTGCATATTGTTTTTAATTCAGTTCTTTTGCATGTGATGTTACAAGCAGTGCTTTAAAGGAACAGGCCACAGTTTTTCCGTGCTGACATATGTTCTTACCTGAGCTTAGAAGAGTTGTACCTGTCTGGTCTTTGTGCCCGTGGAAGAGCGTGGTAACTTACAGCTCGACCCCCGTTTGGAGCCATAGGAATACACTGGGAGAGGCCAGATTAGATTTACAGTTTGCACTGCAAATTCCCTACAACTTGGTAAGATTTTAAATCTTGTTTTTAGTCATGCGAGATTATTTCACTGAGCCAGATCTTGTGGCGGCGCACGGGGCGACGCAGGCTCTTGGCGAATTATTTTCCAAGTGGCGGCGCTATATGTGCCATTCGCCTCCGCCACCTGTGAGGGGGCGTCACCAGTGATGTACCTGAACGCGTTCATTGAACGAAAGTTCATGAACGCGTTCATTGAACTAAAGTTCAATGAGTGCCACTCATTTACATAAAGACACACATTTTAACTACAAATTAGCTCCTAAAACAATCTTATTCACATGATTTATTTACCAATATAACACAAATGCAATTGAATATTTGTAGCTTCATTTTCCACTAAGATTTTACCAATTAAACTTAAATATATATATAAATATATATATATATATAGATATATATATATATATATATATATATATATATATATATATATAAAATATGACTAGCCCCTCCTGGAACCGCCACCTTAACGTGGTGGAGGGGTTTGAGCATCCGAATGATCCTGGAGCTCTGTTGTCGGGGGCTTCGTGCCCCTTTCTCCCAGGGCAAACAGGTCCTTGGTGACGGGTCAGGCAAAGAGCGGTTCAGAAGCTCCTTATGAGAGACCAACAGGCCCGGTCAGAACCATGAGGCCGTCCTTCTGTGGACCCACCACCTGCTAGAGGAGCCATAAGGGGCTGGTGCAGTGTGATATGGGCAACTCCAACAGCTGCCCCCACGACCCGGTAACGGAAAAGTGGAAGAGGATGGATGGATGGATGTGATTAGCAAAGATATCCAAAATCCACTCATAAAACAGTGACAGGCTGACATGACATAGTTTGCATAACACTAAGTGAGGAGGCCATCATATTTTTGACTCATGGCTGAAGTCAACTTTCTCCAGCTCTACCAAGGTTGGCAAAAATGCATCTCAGAATACTTCAGATTGTTGCTTTAAGACAGTGGTTCTCAACCTGGGGGGCGGGACCCCCAAGGGGGTCGCGAGACAAATTTGGGGGGTCGCCAGATCATTTAGATAAAACATACTGTACATATTTTCACTAGCATATAATCTAATGTTTTATTGTAGCGTGTGTTTGCTATTTTACCAGAGTGCCATTATTTGATCGTAGTTTGATGAATTTTATTTCTGCCATTTGTTTTTTTCTTTTTTTTAAAGAATTATGTAGGCTAGTGTTCCTATTTTTCATGATAAGACCTGGACGGGGGGTCACGAACCCCTTTACCTGTTATAATGGCGGTCGCGGCTCCAAAAGGTTAAGATATGGAATTTAAAATATACTTCTCACCTGTTTCACCCCTGATCTGTTTACATGCCTGAATAATAGCCCGCAGCAAAAAAATAAAATAAAAACAGAACTATGAACGAACTATTAACTATAAACAATTATGAACTATGAACGAACTAGTTCATTTTGAAATTTGTGAACTGAACTTTGAACTAGTTCATGTAGAAAATGAACTTTCTCAACACTGAGCGTCACAAGAGGAGGCGACTGCACTGATGGAAACACGGCTGACATTCACTTCCTCGTTTACATTGCGCTGGCTTGCGTTCTTTCTTAAGCCTTAGGCTCTCACAGGTCAAACTAAAAACTTTATTTACCCCATCGTGAGCTAAACCATGTTCACGTCTCGAGAGAAAAAGAGCTACAGCGTCCGCTGTGGCGCAGATCGGCCGCGCTCGGCGTGAACGCGAAGCCAAACAAAAGCACATGTTCACCCCACACAACCACACAACCACTGTCCTGGACGCGGAGTCGATCTGGTTGGAGGAAAATGTGTGTCTCCACCCACTTAAATGCGCTAAGTCTGGAGTGGCAAGATAGGTGCTCCTACTGAGCACAAAATGTCACGCTATCGTCTCTGTTTTGATGCACAAGATCGGGCCCACTAACTTTTAGAGTTATTCACTTATTTTAAGCCATCGACTTTGCATTATAGTCTTATTTTTAGCACAGACCTTTATCAGTTTTTTTAGGAGTTAAAATAAGATATTGTTTATTTCAACGTCGAAAATCTTGATTAGAGATTTTTGGAGCATAAAAAGACATAATTCAAGGACTAAAAATGAGCGTTTGGCGCTAGATTTATTTTAGAAAGGCAGTCAGGAGAAACCTAAAACTAGAATTTGCAATTTGCAATATATTGTTTTCATAGGGTTGGCCCTGATGTGCATTCTTTATTTTGTTCTTTTTAGTGTCTCAGTACAAAAGGGCACATTTAATGCACTAGTATTACAGAAAAGTCTGAGTAGGATGATCTGACAGGAGTCTAAATGTTTGAAAGTCTAAAAGAAGTTCATTTCCCATGAGTCTAGGATACAGCAGTGGTCCCCAACCTTTTTTCCTTGAAGCCCCCTCTATGACCTGACTCTCTGACCTGTTCCATATTTGACAGGTTCCATTCACATGACGTCACAACAAAGAGCCTAGTGTAATATTGAGGTGGAGGACAGGTTAGAATACCATGGTGGTAACTATGGTAACTGTCTAAATGCACATTTCTACTCTTGATTTTACTGCTAATTTCTTTGTAATTTCTGGGACAATTCACATAAAACAAAAACAGTCACAAAGTTCTTTTTCCTCTCTTCCACCTCTTGTGCTCTCATTATTTCCTCATAAAGGTGTCCAAAAGTGGAGACAGTATTGAAAAAACATTCCCGTGATGTTGGTCAGTATAATAAGAATCACTGTCATTATAATGATCAGGGAAACATTTGCTTTCTGGATATTTCTTTCAAAAACTGTTTAGTTGTATTGGCCCCTTCACTCCCACTGAAATGGATTTCTGTGACATGAACGCAACCCATTCAATCGTGGTTATTTGTAACCAATGTCAAACAACCAATAAACTTGCATTAAAGATAATCCCACTTTTGATGAACAGGTAGTAAATGACTAAAACTCTACAAGGACTAAATGTCACAAAGGCTATATATTATTGGCACAAAGACACTTTCTCTGAAACTAATTGAAAAATACAAAGTATGATCTATGACAGGGGTGTCAAACTCAAATACACAGTGGGCCAAAATGTAAAACGTGAACAAAGTCGCGGGCCAGCATTGAACAAATGAACCTTTTAATATGGACCCAAACAAGATTTGCTTTAACATTGAATATGGAACAAGCAACACTTATTACTATACAATATATACCTTAATAGTCCAGATATGCAAAATCTGAAAAAAAAAAAAAAATACTGTGTTATATTAGTTTAAAACTCGTAATTACGAGTTTAAATCTCAAAATTTCGAGTTTAAATCTCGAAATTTCAAGTTTAAATCTCGAAATTTCGAGTTTAAATCTCGAAATTACGAGTTTAAATCTCGAAATTTCGACTTCCTGTTGGGCTTTTATTTTTTTAACATGGCGGAAACGGGCTTCCATAGATGTAACATGTTCATGATCAAATAAACAATCTATAAGACAAAACAACAACAACAAAAAAAACAACAACAAAAAAAACAACACAGGGGTCTGCTACTTTACAATAAGATTGTATTTTTCAAGAAGAGTGATGGATTTAATTAGTTTTTTATTATTTACATTCATTTTCTCAAGGGAGGCCAAATAAATGTTTAAATCAGATTCTTTAAAGTGGAACCATGAGGGTATTTTTTCACACCATTTCATTTTGTGGATATAATATTTTGCTAGTATTATAATTAAGTTTATTATAAATGTTTCATCTGAAGTGAAGACGGTATTATCAGGGGTCAGTAAAATATGATTTTTTTTGTCAATGTAAAACTCTTTCTAAATATTCTTGTGAGGTAGTTCTGTACATCAGACCAAAAAGTGCAGACAAAAGGACATTCCACAAATAAACGTTCACCTCCAAGAACTTCTACGGCCTGAATAAGGTAAAGTAGTTTATTCGGATCCAGCGACATGATGTCTGATTTCAGTTTGCAGGTAGATGAATTGTTTATGCTTCAGATTGTGCTGTTTAATCGATAAAGCGCAACGTCGGACCTTTTCCCGCTCCTTTTTTTAAACTGCAACGTCGCACTTCCGCCCGCGCCCGAGAGACGAAAATCCTAAAAAAAAAATAACCGTGAGGACCTTTTTAAATATGCATGCGGGTAAGTAGTGACGGCAAAGTGCAAGTAGCGTTAATATCTTTTACAATATCGTTTTCAGCGCTGTTTTTTCTACGTGCTGTCTGCCTCCCGAGACCTGTTTTTTTGGGCTAATCGAAGATATTGCAGTCATGGTATAACTAATCTTTGATTGTAAAAGGGTGTGGCAAGGCGAGGGTTGACTTCTATTTTTCTTTAGCTCCAAAATGCCACAACGCCACCCCAGGAGTTTCACCTGGAGATTTAACTAAGTACAGATTGACAAAGCACAAGGCACACAGGTTCGTTATGATATAAAATGACAAGCAGGCAAGGTCCATCTTACAAAAGTTTGCTTTATTTTTCTAGAAGTTAAAACAATTGTGTTTGTTGAGTTCCATTTCGAAGTGCACAATTACTTTTTAATGCAAGTTCAGTACCACTTGTCCATGATTTCAGTTCTTTATCCAGTACCAGGTTTTCGTTACTTCAATACATTTCGTAGTCATTCGGTTGCACTTGTTCCAGAGCGAAGAGAGGACCAGACAAGACAGCAGTTTCCATGCCTGAAGCTGCTAACAGTTAAGGGCGCATCTTAGGCACTATTCAAACAAAGTTACACATCAGTCTTGTATAAAAGTTACTTGCTAACACAACGAGGGAAACCTAAGCGGTCGACAGGAGGACGGAGCTTTTTAGTCGGACGCCACGCCGAGGTACCACAGCTGTGACAAGAATACGGCGTGAGTATGTTTTGAAAGATTTGCTACGCTAAAAGGCTAGCTGCCACTCTTACCTCCCACACGAGCTTCGCAAGGTTGGACGATGTAACCAGCGCACCAGATACCAGCGCCACCGACGTGCTAAAGTAGCGGAGAAGCTCTGCATTAGGACCAATTTAGCAGTAAAACGCATTAATTAGCGGGTTGACGTTACCTGCGCAGACATGAAGGAGCGCTCAAACCAGGGGCGGAAGTGAGAGGTCAGAGGGCGCGTAACCTGAACCACGCACTATTTATAGGGCGACGCAATGCATGAAGCAAATAATAAAAACAAAATATTTACGTGGCAGAGCCTGCCTGCAGGCGATACTGCCACAAGGGTTTAACCAAAATTAACTGTATCAGCTGCGTTATGGGCAGAAAATGGTGCAATGCAAATGGGCTACAATGATCCCTGTTCAAGATCATGTAGAATACATTTGATCAGGTCATTGTCTAGCCTTGCGCCACGAAACTCTTCAAATATAAGAACTGCATGAATTACAACAAAAAAAATATCTCCAGAAATTAGCAACACTCTGGATAACTAGGAAATGAAGCCCTCTGGAGCCTTTTTAGAAAGAAGAAAGTTCTCAACACAAACTGGATGAAATGTGTCTTTTATAGATTAACTAGAAGAAGAAGTAACTCATGTATCACAGTATTGATGCTTCACGATAATATTATTCCGGTAGAAGTAAATGATACACAAAGCTAAAGAAAAATGCCCCAGATCAAAAAAGATCAACTGCATTAAATCTTGTTGTGTTTTAACATTTTGCAGATGAAGCTCCAGACGAGCGTCACATGTTGAAGAAGCTCTGATTCCAATTATCCGAGCTGCGAGTTTCTCAGGCACCGCTTTCTCCAAATGTCGCGCCGAACCTGGCACGTCCTTTGGAATGGGAAAAATGCAAATGTTTTCCAGGGATTTCAGAACAACTTGTGTACAGGCAAAAATACTTTGTGTTGGTTCACTGAAGGATAGAGTCTGGAGTCTGTAAGAAGTGCTTATGCGGAGATACTGTCGCACCAATGTGAGAGAAGTTACACTTTCCCATTTAAATCTATGGAGAAACATGTTATCGTGAAGTTTTTTTTTATTACTTTGGTTTCCTGGTGAATGTTTATATGTTAAATCGACTTTAAAAATGTAAAAATGAAGTCACTCAGAAAGCTGTCAATCCCTTAACTCCCACCAGTACATTTTCTCCAGTTTGGCTTTACCCCAGTCCAAAAGCTTCTGGAAAAAAGCTGTGAAAATAGCAACAAAACTGAGATGAAAACAATGATGGAAATGTGACAAAAAAGTGAGAAAACATTGATCCAAAAGTGACGAAAAATTGATGAAAAAGTGGCAAAAATGTCACAAGAAATTGAAAAAAAAAAAGACGAAAAAATGACAAAAAATTGACCAAAAAAATGACAAAAATGTGATAAAAAAATGGACAAAAAAATGACAAAAAGTTACAAAAATTAGTTGAATATCCAACAAAAAAATAATGGAAAAAAAATTCTGATGACGTGAGGAAAAGGAAAATGTCACAAAAATGTCACAAGAAATGGACAAAAAAAATTATGAAAAAAGGACAAAAATGTGACAAAAACTTGACAAAAACTTGACAAAAAATGACAAAATGTGACAAAAAAATGACAAAAAAATGATTTAAAAAATGACAAAAATTACCCAAAAAATGACCCAAACAATTACAAAAATGTGACAAAAATGTGACAAAAATGTCACAAGAAATTGACAAGAAATTGACAAAAAATGTACGAAAAAAGGACAAAAATGTGACCAAAAAATGACAAAAACTTGACAAAAAAATGACAAAAATGTGTCAAAAAATGACAAAACATTGATTTAAAAAGTGACAAAAAAACTACCAAAAAATGACAAAATTTTGATAAAAAATTTACGAAAAAATGACAAAAATGTGTCAAAAAATGACTTTTTTTTTTTTTTTTTACAAAAATGAGTTGAATGCCCCAAAAAAAAAGATGTAAAAAAAAATAATCTGATGACGTGAGGAAAAAGATCCTCTCGGTTCAGGCGGGAGTTAGAACTGTGTGTTTAAAACCCTCTATTCCCTGCTCCTCCACTAGATGGGGGTGCAGAGCCTCTCGCAGCGGTTTTGAGGCTTGTCCCAAAACATCTGGAGCTGCCTCACTGCCTCACGGACCAGTTTCTGCTGCAGGAAATTACCACAAACATCAGCTTTTCATGACCTGCTGCTAATGAGCTTTTAAAGTTTTTTTTCCGAAAATAACAATTCAATACCGTCGGGAATAAACCATTGTTATCACAGAGCATTATTTCATTGTGTTGTTTTTATTGGTAGATTTCACTCATGAGGTTTTAATAATGCTTTATTTTTGTAATAGCCCACTGAGAAAACAGCATTGTTGGAGATGATGGAGGAATGTTCCCCAGTGTGGCTTTAAAGTAATAATAATGTTTGTATGTAATGATGTATAGAAGGTCAAAAAGTTCATCTTGATTTCAGAACCGGTGTTTTGGACGTGACACAACTGTTCAATCCACTAAATCCTCCACATCTTCTGACCAGAACTGGCTTTCCCTGGAGATGACCCGTCATTATTGATAAGTATCTGGAAAATATCTTAAAATCACTGAAGGTCTTCCATCTGAGGAAGATTTACAGCATAGAAATAAAAGGCATGGTAACTTAACCTCTTAACTCCCACCTGAACGGATCCCATTTTCTCCAGTTTGGCTTTACCCTAATCAAAAAGATTCTTGGGGAAAAAGCACCAAAAGTGTGACAAAAATTCAACAAATATGTGACAAAAATTCAACAAAAACTCACTAAAAAAGTGACAAAAATTCAACAAAAATGTGACAAAAACTCAACAAAAATGTGACAAAAATTCAACAAAAACTCACCAAAAAAGTGACAAAAATGCGACAAAAATGTGACAAAAATTCAACAAAAATGTGACAAAAACTCAACAAAAATGTGACAAAAATTCAACAAAAACTCACCAAAAATGTGACAAAAATTCAACAAAAATGTGACAAAAACTCACCAAAAAAGTGACAAAAATGCGACAAAAATGTGACAAAAATTCAACAAAAATTTGACAAAATGCGACAAAAATGTGACAAAAACTCACCAAAAAAGTGACAAAAATGTGACAAAAATGTGACAAAAATGTGACAAAAATTCAACAAAAATGCGACAAAAATGTGACAAAAATTCAATAAAAATGTGACAAAAATTCAACAAAAATGTGACAAAAATTCAACAAAAATGTGACAAAAATTCAACAAAAATGCGACAAAAATGTGACAAAAATTCAACAAAAATGTGACAAAAATTCAACAAAAATGTGACAAAAATTCAACAAAAATGCGACAAAAATGTGACAAAAATTCAACAAAAATGTGACAAAAATATGACAAAAATTCAACAAAAATGTGACAAAAATTCAACAAAAATGCGACAAAAATTTGACAAAAATTCAACAAAAATGTGACAAAAACCTAAACCAAAAATTCAACAAAAAGTCACAACAACTCAACAAAAATGTGACAAAAAAGAAAAAACATACAAAAGGTGACAACACAGCAACAACGCGAGGAAAAAGGTCAGTTTTGTGGGTCTTAGCTTTCAAATGAGGTGTTACACAGCCAAAAGACGACAGAATGCATTTGGTTTAGGCGGGTGGTAAGAGGTTAAAGTGATAGTCTGGAAGTCCAAATGTATTACAAACTGTATAAAATGTTTAAGATTGATCACATGGTCTTGCTTTCTGATAAGTAAGTAATAATATACATGTTATTTTTTGTAAAGTCCCTCCTTCCCGTATCGCAGCAACTAATCACAGTCTAGTATCCTCCACAATTGACCAATGAGACGAGCTTTTCCTGTGAACCAGCCGGTCAGGACCAATCAGGAGAGGTGGGGGAGGAGCTTGATCGTTTACTTTTGAAAATTCTGTTCCTGCTCTCCTCATTTTACAAACAAAGAAGGGCTTTCTGGTTAAAGAGGGGAGGAATTTGACAGACTTATCACTTTAAAGGGACTATACGAAGTTTAAAAATGTTAAAATTCTGTATTTTCCTCCCCCTACATGTTCCAGCCATGTCCTAATGTGTAGAATGATCTCAGACCTGTTCACCACAACTGCCTCTAAAATCCTGCACTGTCACTCAGAAAGGTGATGCTTTTGCCATCATGCCTGAGCTTAATATTGAAGCTGCATTTACACGTAAGACCTGAGGTGGCAGTAGCGAGCATAAAATGACCAACTTGCATCTAGGGTTAGTCACTTTGGGCCGACCTGACCAGCATGTTTTTGGAGGTTGGGGAAACCAGAGTGCTGAACAAAGTGATTGCTTCAGTGTGTGGAATAGTCTGTAAGGAGGTCAGGTGCTCCTCAGGATCAAAACGTAAGTATAGGCAAATAAAGGCCTATACTCACCGATACCTGGCAAAAGTCCTTTATTAAGCGGACATCGGAGGGTCTCGGATTGTTCCCTTTTTTAGTTTTTTTGTCTACTTTTAACCCCTTAACTCCCACCTGAACCGAGCACATTTTCTCCAGTTTGGCTTTACCCCAGTCCAAAAGCTTCTGGAAAAAAGCTGTGAAAGAAAACAATGATGGAAATGTGACCAAAAAGTGAGAAAACAGTGACAAAAAAGTGACGAAAAATGTATGAAAAAGTGGCAAAATGTCACAAGAAATTGACAAAAAATGGACGAAAAAATTACAAAAAAGTTACAAAAATGAGTTTAATTAATTAATTTCGATTCATTAATTACAAAGATTTTAACAAGTCCATATTTTAAATGCAATTAATCGTATTTCCCTCCGTATTTCCCCCAAGCCGGAACTCCCGATCTGGAACCTTTCTATCTGCGTGTTTCCGGTACACCCGTATATCTGACACACATCCGCCCACAACAACAAATGGACGGAGATGCTTCACTCGGCCCGTTGGGGACTCAGTTTAGTTTTAAAAACATCCTGATGGGACGATGGGCAGGTTTGTGGGCAGGTTTGTGTGCAGGTTTCTCCTTCCACCGCAGTTACTCAAGTCTAAAATACCATCTCAATGTAAAACATGTCGATGCTAATGTTAGCGTTAGCCTCAAACAAACCAGCCACGCCCACTCTGAGCCACAATAACCCTAACCCTGGTCAGGATAAGAAATGGCACTTTGATTTCTGTTTACAGTAATTGTTAAACACTTAAAGGTGCTGTTTTATGGCCCTTTTATTTATTTGTTGCTTTTATATAAATGTGTCATTATTATTATTACTGTTAAATGAACTCTGCAAGTTACATGAATGATCAGAGTTCACTTGAAAGCTAAATAGCCATAAATGCACTTTGCCTCTGTTACTTGAATAACTAAACAGATTAACAATAATAAATACATGTGTTGTTGAACTCATGTATCTAGTTATTAAATTATTTAGGTGTTAACATTTTTTGTTTTCGATTAAAAATGTGATTAATTAATTACAGACCTGTAATTAACTCGATGAGAAAAAGGCAAAAAACACAGCTGTACCAAGAGAGGGGGAGGTTGCTGCTTGTTTACCCGTCGCCAGGCCTTTAACTTCTTAACTCCCGCCTGAACCGAGAGCATTTTCTCCAGTTCAGCTTTACCCAAATCCTGTGGGCCAGTGTAACGCCTCATTTGAAAGCTAAGATCTACAGAACTCATCTGAATGGATCTTTTTCCTCACGTCATCAGATCTTTTTTCTTTCTTTTTTTCATCTTTTTTTTGGAGGGGGGTTTCCAACTAATTTTTGTAACTTTTTTTGTCATTTTTTGTCAATTTTTTGTCATTTTTTTTGTCTTTTTATGTCATTTTTGTATTTTTTTTTGTCTTTTGTTGGTCAAATTTTTGTCACATATTTTGTCATTTTTTGGTCATTTTTTGGTCATTTTTTGGTCAAAGTTTTGTCATTTTTTTGTCTTTTTTTTGTGTCATTTTTTGTCTTTTTTTGTCACATTTTTTGTCATTTTTTGTCACATTTTTGACACATTTTTTGTATTTTCTTTGTCATTTTTTTGTCCATTTTTTGTCCATTTTTTGTCTTTTTTAATGTCATTTTTTGTCATTTTTTGGTCACATTTTTGTCATTTTTTGTCACATTTTTGTCATTTTTTGTCATTTTTTGTCATTTTTTGTCACATTTTTGTCAAAGTTTTCTCACTTTCTTTGTCACATCTTCACCATTGTTTTTGTCTCAGTTCTGTCGCTATTTTCACACCTTTTTTCCAGAAGCTTTTGGACTGGGGTAAAGCCAAGCTGGAGAGAATGTGCTCGGTTCAGGTGGGAGTTAAGGGGTTAAAGATCTTCACATCCCTGTATAAATCTCCCCCGTCTGAAATCTGTGAAATCTTGTTATCTGCAGTGAAGCCCCGTGAGGCGACACCTGCCTCTCATGAATCCCAGTCCTGCTTTAACCTCCAGCTCCTCCCTGAGATCCTCCCTGCCTCTGGCCCAGACCCCCCCTCCCCGCGTCCCGGGACGGAGAGGCAGGGTATAAAAGGGCCCCGGCTGCCTCGGCGCGGCTCCATCCCGCTCTGAGAGGCTGAGAGAGCACGGATAACCTCACAGGATGAAGCTGCTTTTCCTCACCGCCTGCGCGCTCTGCGTCCTGGCCACGCTGGACCGGGCCGAGTCCTCCGCCTACGACAAGATAGTGGCCCACAGCCGCATCCGGGCCAGGAAAGAGGGGTAGGCTGCACTAATTCCTAACCTTCATTGAGCTTTTTGACACTACAGGTGAACAGAGAAACTTCTTGATTTTAGAGATATCACCTTGAAACTTCTGCTGTAGATCACTGGCATGAATATGAGAAGAAAATGTATTGGAAGTTTTCTGTCATTTTGTTTTCCTGTAAAAAATAGGGATTTTTTTTTTGCTTAACTTC
The DNA here is from genome assembly GCF_951799975.1 of Gobius niger. Taxonomy (NCBI): domain Eukaryota; kingdom Metazoa; phylum Chordata; class Actinopteri; order Gobiiformes; family Gobiidae; genus Gobius; species Gobius niger. The sequence goes on along the minus strand of NC_136852.1, from coordinate 4,799,373 downwards.
TTAACTCCCGCCTGAACCGAGAGCATTTTCTCCAGTTCAGCTTTACCCAAATCCTGTAGGCCAGTGTAACACCTCATTTGAAAGCTAAGACCTACAAAACTAAATGGATCTTTCTCTTTACATCATCAGATTTTTTGTCAAATTTTTCGATTTTTTTTGGTCCATTTTTTTGTCACTTTTTTTGTCACTTTTTCGTCAAATTCTTCACATTTTTTTGTCAAATTCGTATCACTTTTTTGTCCATTTTTTGTCACTTTTTCTGCCATTTTTTCTAAATTTTTCGTCAAATTTTTCTCACTTTTTTGTAAAATTTTTGTCAATTTTTGGCAAATTTTTTTTGTCACTTTTTTGTGAAATTATTCGCATTTTTTTGTCAAATTCGTATCACTTTTTTGTCCATTTTTTGTCACTTTTTCGGCCATTTTTTCCTCAATTTTTCTCACTTTTTTGTCAATTTTTTGTCCATTTTTGCTCACTTTTTTCACATTTTCATCCTTGTTTTCGTCTCAGTTTTGTTGCTATTTTCGCACCTTTTTTCCAGAAGCTTTTGGACTGGGGTAAAGCTGGAGAAAATGTGCTCGGTTCAGGTGGGAGTTAAGGGGTTCAAAATGGCCCAAAAATCAGAATAATTGAGCCAGGTTTAAATGAATGGTTTGAATTTGTTGACATATAAGTTACTAAGACTTTTTTCCCCCAGTTCAGCTTTATTGTCACAGCCTATTTGAAAGCTAAGACCTACAAAACTCATCTAAACGGATCATTTTCCTCACATTTTCATTGCTTTTTTTTGTCAGTTTCCTGTTACTGATTGTGGCTTTTTCATCACAGTTTTGTAACATTTTTGTCGCTTGTTTTAAAAAAGGCATAAAGCCAAACTGGAGAAAATGTGCTTGATTCAGGTGAGGGTTAAGACGTTAAGATTATCTGTTTATTTGTGAAAAAAAGAAAAATTCGTCTTGTTTATTGGTACTTAAAAGGGGAGACACTACAGGCAAAACTCAATTTTTTCAGTTTTCAGGTTTTGGGCCAAATTGGTCTCTGAACATAGAAGCTTTCACCCGGAAACAGAAAATATACCTAATCTTCACAATAACATGTTTAAATATTGCGCTGATTCAAAGTTCCCCCATAGACTTATATGGGACAATGCAATTTCAAGGGCCTTAAAAGGCAAGACACTGCAGGTGAATAGGGAAAAAAATTTGTATTTACAGATATCAATTTGAAACTTTTGCTGTCGATCACTGGCATAAATGTGAGAAAAAAATACATTGCAAGTTTTCTGTCATTTTCATATAAGAACAAGGTGTTTTAAGCCTAAAAATGCCCCAAGTTTCCCATCTTTTCGGCGACGAAATCTGAATAATGGATAGAGCTACATTCAAATGTATGGTTTCATTTTATTGATGAATGAGTTGCCAAGACTTTCTCAGAGGGGATTTTGGATTTCTTGTTTAGTTTTAAAATAAGCTGCTTTTTAGTGCAAAAATGTGTAAAAATTAATTTTCGCCTTATTTTTTGACATTCAAAACTCAATAAATGGGGCTAGGGATTAAATAATAAAAAATCCCTCTGAAAAAATCTTCCAAATATTGTTCAGTCCAAGGCTGGAAAATTTGAAGTCTTTAGGTTCGACTGACGTGGACATAGTGTCGCCACAATGACAGAAAAATGTGTTTTGAGAAAAAAGCCTTTGAAATTGCATTCTCCCATATAAGTCTATGGGGGAACATTGAATCAGCGCAATATTTAAACATCTTATTGTGAAGATTAGGCATATTTTCTGATCCGGGTGAAAGCTTGTATGTTCAGAGACCAATTAGACCCAAAACCTGAAAATTGAAAAAATTGAGTTTTGCCTGTAGTGTCTCCCCTCAAAACTCATTTTTCTGTCATTGTGGCGACACTATGTCCACGTCAGTCGGACCTAAAGACTTCACATTTTCCAGCCTTGGACTGAACAATATTTGGAAGATTTTTTCAGAGGGATTTTTTATTATTTAATCCCTTAAGCCCAATTCATTGAGTTCTGAATGTCAAAAAATAAGGCGAGAATTTAATTTTTACACATTTTTGCACTAAAAAGCAGCTTATTTTAAAACTAAACAAGAAATCCAAAATCCCCTCTGGAAAAGTCTTGGTAACTCATTTATCGATAAAATGAAACTATAAATTTGAATGTAGCTCTGTCCATTATTCAGATTTTGTCGCCGAAAAGATGGGAAATTTGGGGCATGTTTAGGCATAAAACACCTTGTTCTTAAATGAAAATGACAGAAAACTTGCGATGTATTTTTTCTCACATTTATGCCAGTCATCTACAGCAAAAGTTTCAAATTGATATCTGTAAATATACACACCTGCAGTGCCTTAAACCTCAAAAAAAAAGTTGGGCTGGGAATTAAAAGTAAAAAAAAATCCCTCTATAAAACCAGGTTGGAAAATGTCTGTATGTGGAGATCCTACACTGTCAAAATCAATGTGAGAAAACCGCATTGGGGTTAGAGATGAAGGTTTCTCAGGTTTCTCTTTTTAAGCGAGAACTTGTCTCTTCAAAGCCTGTTTTCCCCAAATGCATTTTTCCCTCACAGGTGAAGGACAGTCAATCAAAGCGACACCGACAGATTCCAGAGTTTCTTGGAATGTCTCCCATTCCAAACCCAAATAGTTTTTTAAAGGCAAAAAGAACAAGCATTATTTCTGTATTAACTTTACTCAAAGACTTAATTTCTTCCTTATAAGTCAACAACATCTTTCCATAAATCTGCATCCTGGAAATGTAATCATGACTTGAACTGTGGGAAATCTGTCTTTTTCCATTGGCAATAAGAAAGACAAAACCTACTCGAAATCAGCTCAAATTACGATGATTCAAACACTCACTTTGTTTCCATTTTGACAAAAACTGAAAACTAATCCTGACAGTTTATGGGAATTATTCCAGATTGTAGCTCTATTGTTTACTCCTATAGTCGCCTGCAGAGTCTCACCCAAACATCAGATTTAGTGAGTTTAAAAAGGACTTTTGCTTTAAAGGGACAGTAGGGAGTTTAAAAATGTTAAAATTAAGTATTTTCCTCCCCCTACATGTTCCAGCCATGTCCGAATGTGTAGAATGAGCTCAGACCTGTTCACTCTAAAATCCCGCACTGTCACTCAGAAAGGAGTTACTTCGGGTCTGAAGTGCCGTCATGCACGAGCTCAGGGGCGGATTCGGACTGAAAAACAGCCCTGGACTCTGGTCAGCCTGGCCCAAATTAGCGTAAATTCGTCACTTCCACAAATACATATGTGAACCTCTTACCCCCCGCCTTAACCGAGAGCATTTTCTCCAGTTCGGCTTTACTCAAATCTAAAGGCTGCTTGACTGGAGAGCAACACTGTAACGCCTCATTTGAAAGATAAAATCTAGAAAAGTGATGGTAACTTTTTGTCACGTTGTTTTGTCATGTTTTTGTTGCTTTTTCATTACTTTTTTGTGGCTTTTTGGCGTGTTTTCGTCACTTTTTGTTGTGTTTTTGTCACTTTTTTGTTGCTTTTCCAGCACATTTTTGTTTTTGGATGCTTTTCTTTTAAGCTTTTAGATTTGGGTAAAGCTCGGTTACGCCCGGGGGTAAGGGTTAAGGTAAAGTGAGAGGCCGGACCGGTGGCCCCAGAGCCAGTGGCCCTTCTGTGCTCCTTCCAGAATGGACATATGGCCAGTCCGCCCCTGCACGAGCTTAACATAGAAGCTGCAGTTACACGTATGACCTGAGGTGGCAGTAGTGAGCATAAATTGGCCAACTTGCATCTAGTCCCTTTAAACAAAAAGTCAGTGTCAGAGCAACAATGCAACAGAAAAAGCAACAAAGAGACAAACAAAAGAGCGACAAAAACGAATGAAAAAAGCAATGTAAAAGTAACAAAAAAGACAAAAAAACACGCAAGCCTCCGGAATAAGGTGAATAGCAACTTAGCGAGTAGCTACAGTATTTTGATTGTTTTGCTGCAGCTCATTTTCGCCCAATATAAACATGCTGTATGTCTTTATGTTGGATTTTCTGAGGACTTTTTAGTCGCTGGGTTAGTTTTGTCAGATGAATAAACCCCTGGGCATAAAAGGGCGTAAGAATCGGCAAAACCGTTAGCCGCGAGTTAGCAGCTAGTTAGCAACATTAGCAACATTTGCCTGTATCTTGTAAACACTGCCGACTCCACGCTGCAGCACTAACAACATTTAGCTCTGGTTAAAGGGGCTAGATGCAAGTTAGTCATTTTATGCTCACTACTGCCACCTCAGGTCTTATGAGTAACTGCAGCTTCGATATTAAGCTTGTGCATGACGGCACTTCAGACCCAAATTAACACCACAACTGCCTCTAAAATCCTGCTCCGTCACTCAAAAGTTGTTACTTCGGGTCTAAAGTGCCGTCATGCACGAGCTTAATATAGAAGCTGCAGTTACACATATGACCTGAGGTGGCAGTAGTGAGCATAAAATGACTAACTTGAATCTAGCCCCTTTAAACAAAAAGCATAGAAAATAGTGGGGGGTCTTGAGTCCGTCATAAAATCAATGCAAACACAATGAAGTAACGATGACCCGGCGTCCTCCGCAAATCTAAAAGCGTCTTGACTGGAGAGCGACAGTGAAACGCCTCATTTGAAAGCTAAGACCTACAAAAGTGATTGTGTGTTATTGGCACATTTTTAAGCGTTTTTTTTGTCTTTTTTGTTACTTTGTCATTGCATTTTTTATGCTTTTCCGGCATGTTTTTTGTCGCTCTTTTGTCGCACCAACAACGCGACAAAAAAAGCAACAAAGAAACAACAAAATGAATTATGTATTTAATTTCACATTAACATTGTTTAATTACCCAGTGAAAGTAGTATAATTTTAATTAATTATATAAAATAACCAGTTTTAGAAATGTATATTGATTGAAATACATTCACCCATATAAAATGATGTCGGTATCGAGAAAAAAGACCCCAAAAGTATCTGTATCGTATCGATTCCAACAAGTGTGGTATCGCCCATCTATACTATCGATGTCTGGTATTGGGACCTGATGAATGAGTACGAGTATGTGGTATCGGCCCGATACCCGACACTGGTATTGGTATCGGTGCATCCCTAGTTTAAACTCATCAAAGATACAAATATTAGCGTCTTAAAGCAATACTAAGTAACTTGTTTACCTTAATAAATCCTTTTCGTAGTCCCTGTGGGGGTAATACAAGTGTTTATGGGATGATTGGAGGGTCTTTCATCTCCCCCTGGTGCCTCTGGCCAGAAAACCATATTTGCAACTTGACTGCCACCGGACCGGAGTCACCAATACACAGTAATGGAAACACGAGGAAGAAGCTAACAGGCTATCGGGCAAAGCTAACTGCGGGCTAACGTCACTTTAAATAGTATTTACAGCCAAGTTTGAGTGAAAAATAAATATTTTCATTGTATAATTGGATGCACAGTAACCCTCTGTCCATTCGCCTTTCCTGTCAGCCTCGTATTTACTCTCCAAGACAATTAATACGTTAAAAAATCGTAACTTGCTACTACACCTGCAGTTGTGCTCATGGCCTCTAGGGGAAGAGTTACTTAGTACTGCTTTAAAATGCACTGAACTGCTGATTTGGTTAATATTGCCCACAGTTATCGCTCAGAAGTGCTACATTTCTTTGAATATTGAAATTTCCCTTCATTACTTTGCGTGATTCCATAAAATACACCCAGATTCCTTCATGTGTTGCATAAAAACCTAGTATTTGGGTGTTAAAACGGCATAAAAGCATCAAACTGACCTTGCTGCCACCTGTAAAAACCCTGATATGAACCAGGTCACAGGTTTGTTCTGCGCTCGTGAATGTCCTGGAATAACATCTCTTCTGGAATCTCCTTTTCTAACCGTGTGTTTTTCCTCCCGTCAGGCCCAACATGTGCGCCCTGCAGCAAGTCATGGGGACCAAGAAGAAATACTTCAGCACCTGTCGAAACTGGTACAAGGGGTCCATCTGCGGGAAGAAAGCGTGAGTGCTGATTTCACGGCTGACGTGTTACACCGGCGAGTCGCTCACCCGGATTATGATGGATTTCTTATTAAAACACTGCATGATTCAGATCTTCTTACTGAGCTTAACATAAGGTTTCCAGGGTTTTTTTCCACATCAAAAGCGTGTTGTTTAAACGTGCGTTATGTAACTTTCTGTGGTGGAAAAAGAAGTCGTGTATTTCACCTTTCCGTGACCCAGCAGAAGTATGTGTGGTTAGTATTTGGCGCCTCGTGGCCTCTATGACGCTCCAGGATCGATTGCTTTCAGGTTTCTGGTAGGTTTTCTCAGAGAAATGAAAAGGGGAAGCGGCGTTCGATCCTAACGTATGCAGACAGTTAGCGAGTCGGCTAGTACGGGAGACTTTTCAGAGTCCCGTAAGGCTGCTCATTGTGTTATGTATTATTCCTATAGCCGTTAGCAGTTAGCATTTAGCATCGACCACGCTTGGTGAGGTCAAACACTCGTTAGAATCATTAATGAATCATTTTATGTGTTGTTTATATCCTGATCTCTGATTTTGTCGGTGCCCTCTGCTGGACGCATTTGGAACTCTTTCCTTTTTTATTTAAAGAGGGGGTATTATGCTTTTTTCAATCACATAGCACCAGTCTATATCACACTACAATGATGACAAAACTTTCTGTTGGTCTGTAAATGCAGTAAATTAGAATAACTGCCTTGTATAAAACCTCTCTCTCAAAATGGCTGTAGTGAATGTCTTGAAATAGGCCTCTGTCTCTTTAAGAACCTCTGAGCCTTTCCGACAGACACGCCCCCTCCACACGCTGTCTGTGGCATCAGTGGGGAGGGGGTTCTGCTGAGGAGCAGTGGTTGGTTACTCGGCTGGTGACGAAAGCTCGGAGGCGTCTCCAGGAGGTGGGGGCGTTCCTAGGAGGACTCAGGCAAACCTATCCCTAAAATGGCCGCCATCAGAGTTTTTACAGATTACTCAAAAATACGTGAATGTGCCAAGGCAACACTTCAGGCATGTTTTTAATGAGGGAATGACATAAAAACATGATGTAAAGCTTGAAAAAGTCCATTTTGCACAACAAACCCCCTTTAATATATATTTAAGCTGCCCCCTTGAGGCTGGAATGAGCATTCTGGTTATTTCTAGCTTGACTTGCCCTTTTTACATACTGAGAAATGTATGATCAACCAGTCCATGTCAAATCATCTTATGGGCCGGATCTGGCCCGCAGGCCTGTGTTTGACACATGTGCTTTAGATACAAATTAGCTCATAAAAGTGTCCTTTGAGCTAAATGCTAACTCAAAGTAAGTTAAAGGGGGGGTATTATGCAAAATCGACTTTTTTAAGCTTTACGTCATGTTATTATGTCATTCCCTCTTTAAAAACATGCCTGAAGTGTTGCCTTGACACATTCATGTATTTTTGAGTAATCTGTAAAAACTCTGATGGCGGCCATTTTAGGGATAGGTTTGCCTGAGTCCTCCTAGGAACGCCCCCACCTCCTGGAGACGCCTCCGAGCTTTCGTCACCAGCCGAGTAACCAACCACTGCTCCTCAGCAGAACCCCCTCCCCACTGATGCCACAGACAGCGTGTGGAGGGGGTGTGTCTGAAAGGGTCAGAGGTTCTTAAAGAGACAGAGGCCTATTTCAAGACATTCACTGCAGCCATTTTGAGAGAGCAATTTTATACAAGGCAGTTATTCTAATTTACTGTATTTACAGACCAACAGAAGGTTTCGTCATCATTGTAGTGTGATATAGACTGGTGCAATAGGATTGAAAAAGGCATAATACCCCCTCTTTAAGTTAAGATTCCACGGCGCTGGAGCAAACAGGGATTCTCCGCATTGAAACACATTGTGATGCTACTAAATCTGAGGCGACAAAGGACCCTTTTGGACGCCTGTAGATCCTGGCCTGTTATTCCTTACGCGTATTTACACCTTCTACTTTGAATACTTCAGTACGCAACTTTTACGTTTATCGGAGTAGTATCAGCACTTTTACTCAAGCAATGAATGTATGTGCAAAAGTCACTGCTCTGAGGTTAAATATCTTCAATGGTCTGGTGAAGATGGGGCTTCAGGTGTTGAGTCTTCCTTCAGATACTCCAGAGAACACATACATTTTATACTTTTTGGACTGTAAGAATTATTGATGGCAGAGAAATGAAAGAGAATGATTTACGGGAGAAACTTTTATGACTACAGCCCCCCCCAAAACTGTTTTATCATCTTTCTATAATAAGACTTAGAGTTATGTGAACCGTAAATGGCGTCCGAAGGTTTTGACTCCGCTCCGTCTCTATATCGTCTCCTCTCGGAAACTTTCTGGACTAGCTTCTCCACACACACAAAGAAAACCCCAAACGCTTGCTTTTTTTTTGCTGTCAGCGCTTCCCCAGAATATTCAAAAGTCCATAATTCTATAAAGTTTGGCATGCAGAACTGGGGGGGGGTGAGCCACCGATTCCGGCCATAAAAACCCCGACTGTACCCTGTGAATGGAAAAGCCCTCAAACCCAAACGCTTCAGACAAGGGCCCTTTTTTCTCCCATTGTTCCGAGCTCCTCAGCACTTTTGTGTTCGGCGGTGGACCAACGCCAAGGCCACTCCGCAGCCCACCCCCCAACCCGCCCGCTCGCCTGGGGCTTAGACATAAACATTATCATAAGTTTACGGCCAATAGAGGGACTTAATATCCAGCAGACCCGAGCCAAACACATTAAAGTTCTGTTTGTGCAACACTGGATTGTACACATTGGACATGGAGTTGTACTGTCGTCTTAGTTAGTCCTGCTTCACTCGTTTCAAAGACTTCCTGTATAGTTTTCCTCAGAAGTGCCATGTGGTGACGTGACGTGTCTTAACTGCTGACGTACAAACTAATAAAGCGGGTGAACAAACCTTCTTTCTCACAAAATAGGAACAAACGTGAACAGTTTTTCCTGTTCTCTGTGATCTTGGGGTTAGCTTAAGGTTAGAGTTGTTGCTTATGCATATACAAATGCCCATGTGCCAAATGTGGTCCACCTAGCCCTTCAATCTGACTCGTAAAAGATAGAAAGACCCCATTTGTACATCCATCCATCCATCCATCCATCCATCCATCCATCCATCCACGGCCTTTGCCCTGGGATAGGTTAGGTTAGGTTAATTTATTTGTACCCGTGGGTAAATTCGTCTTGCAATTCTGAGAACTAGTCAAAACAGTAAAACACATTATACAAAGATAAAACGTCACACGAATTTAAATATAAAGCTTGTAGGTGCTCCAGATACTAACAGGATGTGCCTTTGGTAAGTGAAATTTAAGCCACTGGACAGTAAACAAAGACAAAAAGCCGTGTCAGGGGCAATTTGATCCCCACTTGTTCATAAAGGAAAGGGCAGCGGGAACAAAACTTTTCTTAAAACGGTTCGTGTGACTTATTGGCGTCAAAATCCGACGCCCAGACGGAAGCAATCGAAACTCTGAATGCAAAGGATGCTCAGTGTCTTTTACGATGCTTCGTGCCGTCCTCTCTAACTGTTTATCATGCAGGAAGTCCAAACTGGTCTGAGGCTGGCCAATGACTTTAGGAACAGAAACATCCTCAACTTTACCAAAACCCAGTCCAGTCGATGATTTGGCTTTTCTACCATATTGAAAATGTGTTCAGGCAGTTACAATCTATTTGAGAATTGTACTTGAATCCAATTCTAGCTCTAGTCTGGCCGTCCTGATGAGTTAAAAAACCCGATGTGACCCTCTCATCAAAGGGTTTGCCCATGTCTGTTCCGAACTCTAATCATGACCCTCACGCCTGGTCCTTAACCTTCTCCCCTGATCTGGAGGGACGACCAGTAACAGGTTAAACTAAGATGAACCTTTTCCAAAAATGTCTTTGATGTTCCTCTGTGTTGGAACCTGCCAGAGCCAGATTGATGTTGCATTAGCCCTGATATCAGTCCGGGATCACTGAGGTCGTCTGAGGAGAGAAACATTTCCTTCTGATTGAAACAAGCTAATTTTTCATTTCTCAAATGTCAAAACATAGATAAATATTTTCCTTGACACAGTTATTCTGCGCGTCTGTCCCGATGAAGGACAGAGTGTTTGACAGTTGATGCTATTGGCAACTATATCTGGTCTTAACTGAGATGAAGCACTGCTTTACTGTAATGCGGAGACACATTAGTTTGTTGTTGGTCGAGTTTAGCTTTGTGTTGCCGTTGGGCAGGGTTCTGTCACGTTAATGAGGCTGAAACTCAGCCAAGGACAGATCAACAGGTCATGAGCAGGGATCAGCTGAGATGAGGACCATTCAGACTGAAACTCAGGTGTCAGAAGTTAGAACTGCAAAGACTCTTAAACTACTAACATGTTTACCTGCGAGTGAGAGTAGCTGTTAGTAGAGGGGCGGGACTTAGCCAAGCGAAACTCCTCCCCATGGTCGTTTTCTGGGCTGTGGGCTGAACCGATCTTTTATATCGCTGCTGAAGCCTTTTGGATGAGAGGCAAAACATTCGACACTTCAACCGAGTATAGAAGACGACTCAAATCTTCATTGAAGGTTTTTCTTGTATTTTTTAAAGGGGGGGTATTACGCAAAATCGACTTTTTACATCATGTTATTATGTCATTCCCTCATTAAAAACATGCCTGAAGTGTTGCCTTGGCACATTCACGTATTTTTGAGTAATCTGTAAAAACTCTGATGGCGGCCATTTTAGGGATAGGTTTGCCTGAGTCCTCCTAGGAACGCCCCCACCTCCTGGAGACGCCTCCGAGCTTTCGTCACCAGCCGAGTAACCAACCACTGCTCCTCAGCAGAACCCCCTCCCCACTGATGCCACAGACAGCGTGTGGAGGGGGCGTGTCGGAAAGGCTCAGAGGTTCTTAAAGAGACAGAGGCCTATTTCAAGACATTCACTACAGCCATTTTGAGAGAGCAATTTTATACAAGGCAGTTATTATTATAATTTACTGCATTTACAGACCAACAGAAGGTTTGGTCATCAATGTAGTGTGATATAGACTGGTGCTATGGGACTGAAAAAAATAATAATACCCCCTCTTTAAAGGAACAGGCCACCGTTTTTACATACTGAGATATTCTTACCTGAGCTTAGACGAGTTCATGTGTACCTGTCTGGTCTTCACGCGTGTCCTCAGTCACGTAAACACAGCACAGACGGCGTTAGCATTTAGCAACTACGTGAAGTGTTACACTACAAAAGTATAATTACACAAAATTAAACAATGTGGATTTTCTAAGCAGATAAAACGGGGGAACTATATTGTAAGGCGTAATAATACCAGGAGTTCGGCGTCTGCACAGTAAAGTGAAGATATTACTGCATGGATTTCAAACTACTCCTGGTATTATATTATTACGCCTTACAATATAGTTCCCCCTTTTTATCCGCTTCACGTAACCATTCACCTGGTTTGGAGCTATAGACGAGAGGAGGCTAAATGCTAACGCCGTCTGTGCTGTGTTTACGTGACTGAGGACACGCGTGAAGACCAGACAGGTACAAATGAACTCGTCTAATCTCAGGTAAGAACATATCTCAGTATGTAAAAGCTGCCTGTTCCTTTAACGACCCTATTTGTTTGTTGGCTTGTTGATGTCTGGCACGTGATTGGTTAAAACCGCCAGTGGTTCGGATGCAAACGAATCAGCCTCAGCGGCACAAGATGGATTTCCTGTTTATTTGTGAAGTCAAACTTGGCATAACTGCTGTCGACGAGTGTGGAGTTCAGAGTCGAATAGTGTTATGACATAGTTTACTGCTCCTAGTAATTGGTTTATCCTCAAACCACCGAATCCCATTGTTTTGCCTTTAGCGACACGCTTTTCCGATTGCGGTCTGTAAACGAATAATCCCCACGTCTTGTTTCGTGGCGTCAGCGGAGGAGCCGTCCTTTTATAGAGATGCTCCTCAAGAGTTTCCGACGCTCGAGCCAAACTCACACTGTGGCAGAAAAGCCCCTGGATGTGCTGACTCGGCCCCGTCGGAGGCAGTGATCTCACCCCCGGTTCCCCCAGCAGCGAGAGCCTCCGACTGGGGGCCGCAGCTGCCAGGACGCCCCCCCCCCCACACCCCCCCGTCGTCGTCTCCGCTCCGTGAACTCATGAGCCTCTCGCGTGTCGGGTGTCGGCAGGAGCGTGTCCCGGCCTGGAGGTTTGGACGGAAATCAGGAGCCGTTTCAAAGTGATAGCTCGTGTCATCCAAGACTAATATCCAGAGGCGCTGGTTTTAATGTGGGGCCTTTGACAAGTTACAACATCGTGGGCAAAGAAGCAACTGTTACAGGTTACCACAATAAACACAGACTGCGCTAAGTGTTTTGGCTGGCCCGGGACGGTCCTGTTAGCTCACTGGATTTACAGTACAGTTCTGCTACGTTGCTACGTTTAGCGCTGAAATAACTTATCGATCACTGAAATAATCATCAATTTACCAGTCTTTGAAACATGACAGAGGATGAGTAAGTGAGGGCTTTATTTGTCATTGTACAAAATAATAATGTCAATGGTTTAGAATTTAATAATTAGAAACTATATTAGATCTGTATTGGAACCTACCTGAAAGAACTACAGCGTAAACCTGTGATTAAAGGGATATTTCAGGATTTTTGACATAGGGCCTCAGTTATCCAGAGTGTTGCTGATTTCTGGAGATTGATTTTCTTATGTTTGAAGAGTTTCGTGGCGCTAGGCTAATGCAAGGCTAGCGCATTTCTATGGTATCAGCTAGCCTGCATTAAAAACAGTCTGACCCGCTCCACAGAGCACCTGAGGCAAATCACTTATAACACCAGACTAACCATATAAATGTCTGTGTTGACTGAAAAATGTTTTAAAAGAACTTATATTTGAGCAGCATCAGCTTCGTGGTTGAATAAGCTACGCGGAGTGATCTGCTAGAAAATAGTCCCTCAAAATGTGATCATTCATGTGATGCAAGGTCAGTTATATTCCAAACATTGTTCTATGGACACAGACATTTATATCATTTGTCTGGTGTTATAAGGGATTTGCCTCAGGTGCTCTGTGGAGCGGGTCACACTGTTTTTAATGCAGGCTAGCTGATACCATAGAAATGCGCTAGCCTAGCATTAGCCTAGCGCCACGAAACTCTTCAAATATAAGAACTGCATGAATTACAAAAAAAAATATCTCCAGAAATCAGCAACACTCTGGATAACTAGGAAATGAGGCCCTGTGTCAAGAATCCTGAAATATCCCTTTAAGCACTAATTACATCTTCAAAAGTGAGCTTAACAACGTAGCGATGATTTTTTAGGTGACTTCGTCCTATCAATAGTTTCTTTTTCTTGTGGTTTATTCTATAAACATCTGTAACAAATGTACCAAGCTGCTGTGTTCTGCATTTACATGTGTTTCTCGTAAATGTTGCTAAGTCTGAAGCTTAAAACTGATGATTGTATCATTAATTGTATAGTAGCGCGGTAGTGCAGCGCTCGTGCCTCACAGCTCGAAGGTCCCGGGTTCGATTCCCACCTGGACGGGGCCTTTTGTTTGCATGTTCTTCCCATGCCTTTAGGTTAGTGGTAAAAACATGTGCAATAGGTGAATCCTACAGCTTAAACGTTAAACTTAATGATCTGTATCTGTTCAGCTCAGGAAGGACTTATTTGTATCTAAAGTCAGCGTAAATGTATATTGAATTGTGCATAACTTCAAATCATAACAACGCCGCCCAAGAAGTGACTTCCTGTTTCGATCCATCACACCAAAATAAAAGCACAGTCTTATTCATTAGTTCAACTTTCTTTCTGCCTAACTATGAACAGACAAAACACTTAAAATGTGTGTATTTAACTATATTCTTGTAATGTTGAAGTACCTGCTGAGCTAATCAATGAGACGAGCTGTGTGCTTTTATTTTGCTGCGCTGGATCGAAACAGGAAGTCACTTCTTTTCAATTGAATATGGGGCACTTAAGATTATTGCTTCAGCCGACTCCATTTTGAGCATCCACAACTGAGTTTTGAAAGACAAAATGAATGCAAAACAAAAATTGCTCAAAATAAACTAAGCCAGAACAACAGTAGGGACAGAAGGCATGTGTGGCTTAGCTTTGAGTCTTGCCCGGGTACCTCCTCTTTTGTCCCTTCCTTGTTTCCTGTAGCGCTTCTTGTAAGTAAAGCTTTAAAGGAATAGGCCACCGTTTTTACATACTGAGATATGTTCTTACCTAACCTTAGTCGAGTTAATATATCCCCGTCTGGTCTTTGTCCGTGCGCTCTGCCAGGCAAACGGAGCACATACGCAGCCTCTCCCACATGTCATATAGCTCAAAAAAAGCTCACGATAGAAGCTACCAAGCTCTTCCACGTGTTCCCTATTTAAATAAAGTTACGTGAAGTGTTTTCATGCGAAGTATATTTACACAGAAATGTAACGTGTCGATTTTATAAGCAGATAAAAAGGGGTACTATATTGTGAGGCGTAATGATACGAGGAGCACAACGTCCGCGCAGTAACTCCTAAAGACTTCCCCTGCTCAATAGAAGCTGCGTGACTTGTAGAGAGCTGCAGAGAACAGTTGAAGAAGCGTCGATAACTTGTGAACAATGCCTTTTACGTGCATCGTGCCGGGCTGTGATAACAAGCAGAAAGTATATAGTGTAGTAATGTTTCACAAATTTCCAACTCACCCCGGACGACGACACAGGACTCAGGACCTCGACCATGAGGTAGGAATGCGAGAGCACTTTCCGAAAATATATTTTCTGCTTGTTGTAAAAGGCTCTCTACAAGTCACGCAGCTTCTATTGACGGAAGTGAGCGGGGGAAGTCTTTAGGAGTTACTGCGCGGACGTTTTGCTCCTCGTATCATTACGCCTCACAATATAGTGCCCCTTTTTATCTGCTTATAAAATCGACATGCTACATTTCTGTGTAAATATACTTTGCATGAAAACACTTCACGTCACTTTATTTAAATAGGGAACACGTGGAAGAGCTTGGTAGCTTCTATCGTGAGCTTTTTTGGAGCTATATGACATGTGGGAGAGGCTGCGTATGTGCTCCGTTTGCCTGGCAGAGCGCACGGACAAAGACCAGACGGGGATATATTAACACGTCTAAAGTGAGGTAAGAACATATCTCAGTATGTAAAAACGGTGGCCTATTCCTTTAAGAAAATACACTGAAACTGATCACATGGCCCTGTACGTGGCATTCACTTCTTCAACAGTTTATGTGGGAATATCTCTGCGCACCTTTCACGTTCTATTGACAAATCGGAAAAAATAATTACAGCCAGATTCATTAAATGAGCAAAAAAAGAAGGCGGCTTTGTTGCAGTGCTTGATTTTCCGCCAGCGCCGCGAGCGAATGTCAGGTGTGTCTGCTGGAGCTTTCATCACATCATGGCAGCTTCACAATCAGAATGACTTTATTGATCCTCAAGGCGGAAACTATTTTTCTTTCAGACGCAGCAAAGGCAAAGGAAAGCCTTGAATTGAGCAAGAATGTTTGGTTCTTCAGAAGTTTGAAACGGGAAGGCCTTGGGTTCGATTCCCGGGCAGTGAGGGCCTTTCTGTGCGATGAACAGGGGCGGACTGGGACTGAAAAACAGCCCTGGACTCTGGTCAGCCTGGCCCAAATTAGCGTAAATGCCACACTTCTACAGATACATATGTTTACCTCTTACCCCCCGCCTTATAACTGAGAGCATTTTCTTCAGTTCGGCTTTGCCCAAATCTAAAAGCTTCTTGACTGGAGAGCAACACTGTAACGCCTCATTTGAAAGCTAAAATCTAGAAAAGTGATGGAAACTTTTTGTCACGTTGTCCGAGCACATTTTCTCCAGTTTGGCTTTACCCCAGTCCAAAAGCTTCTGGAAAAAAGCTGTGAAAATAGCAACAAAACTGAGACGAAAACAATAATGGAAATGTGACAAAAAAGCGACGAAAAATTGACGAAAATTGACAAAAATGTGATAAAAATTTTACAAAAATTTACAAAAAAATGACAGAAATGTGACAAAAAATGACCAAAAAATGGACATAAATGTGACAAAAAGGGACAAAAAAAGACAAAAAGGTGATAGAAAATTGACAAAAAAATGACAAAAATGTGACAAAAATCTGATTAAAAAAATGGACAAAAAAATGACAAAAATGTGAAAAAAGTGTCAAAACATTTACAAAAAAGTGACAAAAAATGTATGAAAAAGTGGCAAAAATGTGACAAAAATTGAAATTGACGAAAAATGGATGAAAAAAGACAAAAAAAGACAAAAAAAGACAACAAAAAGACAAAAAAATGACAAAAAAGACAAAAAATGACATAAAAATGACAAAAATGTGATAAAAAATTGACGAAAAAATGACAGAAATGTGACAGAAAATGACCAAAAAATTTACAAAAATTTGACAAAAAGTGACAAAAAAATACAAAAATGTGATAGAAAATTGACAAAAAAATTACAAAAAAATTACAAAAAAGTGACATAAAAATGACAAAAATGTGACAAAAATTTGATAAAAAATGGACGAAAAAATGACAGAAATGTGACAGAAAATGACCCAAAAAATTACAAAAATCTGATTTAAAAAAATGGACGAAAAAATGACAAAAATGTGACAAAAAGTGACAAAAAATGACAAAAAAGTTACAAAAATGAGTTGAATATCCAACAAAAAATTGATGGGAAAAAAAATCTGATGACGTGAGGAAAAAGATCCTCTCGGTTCAGGCGGGAGTTAAGAGGTTAAGCTTTTAGATTTGGGCAGAGCTCGGTTTCGCCCGGGGGTAAGGGTACAGGCCCTTCTGTGCTCTTCCAGAATTGACATATGGCCAGTCCGCCCCTGGCGATTAATGTTAGTGGTAAAGTGTTGGAGAAAACCCGCAGAGACACGGAGGCTGCAAACATCATAAACCTCTCCGCTGTAATGCTCAGCGAGGCTCAATTAGCTTCATTTTCTCGCAGTTTACAGCCGGCTAAAAGAAGCCACATGAAGGATCTGGCGGAGAACCACAGAGCGCATTACCAAGCACTCAGAATAGAACGAGAGACTGTATATACTCACTAATGCAGGCGAACATCATCTGTTTTAGATAGAGCTGCGATCCTCCAGAGCTGAGTCGTCGTAGCCTGTTCAGCAAATGTCAGGTTTCTTATATCACAGCGGAGACGTCGCAACAAAACATCAAATTCTTGCATTGTAAGCTGTATTAGTTACTTAGATTTGCGCTTCTCATCAAAAAGTGCAAATAAATCGGATTTAAATATGTCTAAACTCTGAATAGTCACAATAATCAAATCGCAAAACATGAATTAATAGCATAGAACCATTGGCCCTCAAGAGGACTTTGAGAAATAACTTTATACAAACCAGAGGTAGTTGAACCAGTAGAGTTTAACCCCCTAACCCCTGCCTTAACCGAGCACATTTTCTCCAGTTTGGCTTTACCCAAATCTAAAAAGCCTCTCAATTGGAGTTTACAGCCTATAGGAGTAACGCCTCATTTGAAAGCGAAGACCGTCAAAACTGATCTGCGATTTTTCCTCACGTTGCCGCCGCGTTGTCTTCACTTTTTTGTTGCGTTTGTCACTTTTTTGGATGCACGTTTGTTGCATTCTGTTGCTTTTTCATCACTTTTTTGTCGATCCTTTGATGCTTTTTTTCCCCCAAGAAGCTTTTTAGATTTGGGAAAGGTCGAACTGGAGAAGATATGTTCGCTTAAGGGGTTAACGACTGTAAAAAATAAACATTTCCAAACAGAACATCAAATTAGGTCATATATTAAGCACAGCACTGGCATTTGTGAGGTTTACTTTAGGCTAAAATTGTCAGGTTCGGCCCTTGGTCTTTTCACACTGAAGAAAATCGGCCCTCGACCGAGCAAACTTGCCTACCCATGCCTTAGACGATCATCCATCCATTTTCTTCCACTTGTCCGTTTCCGGGTCGTGGGGGCAGCTGTTGGAGCCCAAATCACATCACACCATCCCCTATGGCGCCTCCTGCAGGTGGTGGGTTCACAGAAGGACGGCCTCTTGGTTCTAACCAGGCCTGTTGGTCTCTCATAAGGGGCTTCTGAACCGCTCTTTGTCTGACCCGTCACCTATAGGACCTGTTTGCCCTGGGAGACCCTACAGGGGCACGAAGCCCCCGACAACAGAGCTCCAGGATCATTCTGGTGCTCAAACCCTCCACCACGTTAAGGTGGCGGTTCATGGAGTGGTTTAGACGCTTATAATAAGTGTGTTTTTCCACTTTTTCCACAGATTTTCTCAAATATAAGGATTGTCTTACAAACTTTCAACCTGAACACATAATGTATCAACATAGATATAACTATGGCTGAAACGACTAATCGATTAATCGACGACTAATCAATTATTGAAATAGTCGACAACTATTTTGGTAATCGATTAATCGTTTTCTGGTTCACACAGACTAAAATGGAGCAAAAATGACATAAAAATGTAGTATTTTTGATGAAATCCTACTTTGTTTATGTAGTTCGGGTCTGTGTACATTTTGTACATTGTACATTTCATGAAAAGAGCCTCCAACAAACATTTCCCTTTAGTTTACTCCAGGGATGTCCAAAGTGTGGCCCGAGGGCCAAATGTGGCCCCCAGACCAATTCTTGTTTTATTGCCACAATTCACCAGAGATGGTAATTTTCCTGCAATTTTAATAATTCCACACAATTAAAACCTCAAAAATTAACATTTATTGTGAGACTTATGGTTCCAAGCCTGTAGATACAAGTTTGGGGAATGGTTTAAACCTCTCTTAAATACACGTAGTTGAATGTTTGAATACATTGACCACTGATCTGTGGCCCTCCATGCCTTAAACATGTATATACTGCCCTCGGTTAAAAAAAAGTTTGGACTCCCCTGGTTTACTCCATCAACACATCATCAAGACTCGCCACTTAAGCTACGTGTCATTAAAAAAAAAAAGAAAAAATACAATTTTTCTACACCATTCACAGCCAAGCGATTACGATAGATTAATCGATTACAAAATAATCATTAGTTGCAGCCCTTGATATAACACATTTATACAGAGGCGAAACCTGAGCCACCAGACACATGCACAGCACAGAACACACATCCTTAGAAAACCAATGAATAAATACATTGAATAATAAAAATATATACATACATAATCTAATGGAAGTTTATTATCGCACTTTTCAAAGCGCTTCACATGGTGTCGGAGATTTGTTCTTAATTCCACAAATGAAAAAAAAAAAAAAAACACTCCACATGTTATTCATTGCTAAGGAAGTTCCATGTGTCTATTTTCCAGTCACACATGTAAAAGATGTAAGCTAGTAAGTACAACAAAATTATGTCCAGTTGTTGGGTTAGTCCTGAGGTCGGGGAGACCGGAGAACTGCCTTCAATAATGAGTCACCAGATCAAATGATCCTCCTTCATCCTTCACAATAAATTATAGGTTATTTTTCCACCGCCAGAGACATTTCTCGTATCCAGTAAATGAATGTTGGACACTCAGTTTCTTTCCAGAACAGTCATCACTTTACAGGAGGAGACTGAAACTGACAAGTCCTACACTTTCTGGGCATAAACTCACCTGTTGGATACTTTATGTTCCTTATAGACCATTTTGGATTTCTTTTCTTTTGTTCCCTCACACGGAGGAGTAAATTAACAGTCTTATATTAACAGTCTGAGAATGAGCTTTTCAACACGGCGCTTTCCACTCGTCCAAAGAAATGTCCTCCCTCAGATCTTCTTTCACCGCGTTTGGTCTGTTAACTTTAAGTACTTTATTTATATGAAACAAGGACTCTTAAGTTTGCACCAGAGTTGCCTCATTAAGCCACAACATCCACAAGTTACCAGGATGTTAGTGACTTTTTCTGTCTTTTCACACTGTCAAAGCACAGCGCCGCTCGCTGGACAAACGTGTGCAGTGCAGCTTTTCACACTTCTTTTGATTTCTGCGTAAAAGCGGATCAGAGACGGCCTGACAGCAGCTTTTCCTCGAGTACAGACTGTGGGACATCAGAATAAAGCACCAAAAAAGGACTTATTGACGTATAAAACTAAATCTGAAAGCAAAGTCGTAACATGTCAAGTTCTCGAGATGCATTTTTCATCCATAATAAAATAACTGTTTTGTTTTTATTTCTGTTTATTAGGTGAAATGCAGAATGGCTCTGGGATGCACAGACTTTATGTGGTGCTTGTTGAGTTACAATGATTTCTCTGAACTAAAAGGGGGAAAGTTTGGCAGTAAGAGTGACTTGTTTTCATGGGTTGACCCCAGTAAACCCCACACACATGTGCTCCTCCTCTTCTTCTTCTTCTCCTCTCCCCCTCCTCTTCTCCTCCTCCTCCTCTTGTCCTACTCATCTCCTCCTCTTCTTCTCCTCCTCTCCTCCTCCTCTACTCCTCTCCTCCATCTCCTCTCCTCCTCCTCTTCTCTTCCTCCTCTTCCCCTCCTCTCCTCCTCCTCTCCTCCATCTCCTCCTCTCCTCCATCTCCTCTTCTCCTCCTCCTCCTCTCCTCCATCTCCTCCTCTCCTCCATCTCCTCTTCTCCTCCTCCCCTCCTCCTCCTCTCCTCCTCCTCCTCTTCCCCTCCTCTCCTCCATCTCCTCTTCTCCTCCTCCTCCCCTCCTCCTCCTCTCCTCCTCCTCCTCTTCCCCTCCTCTCCTCCATCTCCTCCTCTTCCCCTCCTGTCCTCCTCTCCTCCTCCTCCTCTTCCCCTCCTCTCCTCCATCTCCTCTTCTCCTCCTCTTCTACTCCTCTTCCCCTCCTCCTCTTCCCCTCCTCTCCTCCTCCTCTCCTCCTCTTCTCCTCCTCCTCTTCCCCTCCTCTCCTCCATCTCCTCTCCTCCTCCTCTCCTCCTCCTCCTCTTCTCCTCCTCTTCCCCTCCTCTTCTCCTCCTCCTCTTCTCCTCCTCCCCTCCTCCTCCTCTTCTCCTCCTCCTCTTCCCCTCCTCTCCTCATCTCCTCTCCTCCTCCTCTCCTCCTCCTCCTCCTCCTCTTCTCCTCCTCTTCCCCTCCTCCTCTTCCCCTCCTCTCCTCCTCCTCTCCTCCTCTTCTCCTCCTCCTCTTCCCCTCCTCTCCTCCATCTCCTCTCCTCCTCCTCTCCTCCTCCTCCTCTTCTCCTCCTCTTCCCCTCCTCTTCTCCTCCTCCTCTTCTCCTCCTCCCCTCCTCCTCCTCTTCTCCTCCTCCTCTTCCCCTCCTCTCCTCCATCTCCTCTCCTCCTCCTCTCCTCCTCCTCCTCCTCTTCTCCTCCTCCTCCTCTCCTCCTCTTCTCCTCCTCTCCTCTCCTCCTCTTCTCCTCTCCTCCTCTCTTCCTCCTCCTCTCCTCCTCTTCTCCTCCTCCTCTTCTCCTCCTCCTCCTCCTCTCCTTCTCCTCCTCCTCTTCTCCTCCTCCTCCCCTCCTCCTCCTCCTCTCCTCCTCCTCTCCTCCTCCTCTCCTTCTCCTCCTCCTCTCCTCCTCCTCCTCTTCTCCTCTTCTCCTCCTCCTCCTCTTCTCCTCCTCCTCTCCTCCTCCTCCTCCTCCTCTTCTCCTCCTCCTCTCCTTCTCCTCCTCCTCCTCTCCTTCTCCTCCTCCTCTCCTCCTCTTCTCCTCCTCCTCCTCCTCTTCTCCTCCTCCTCCTCCTCTCCTCCTCCTCTTCTCTTCTCCTCCTCCTCCTCCTCTTCTCCTCCTCCTCCTCCTCTTCTCCTCCTCCTCCTCCTCTCCTCCTCCTCTTCTCCTCTTCTCCTCCTCCTCCTCCTCTCCTCCTCCTCCTCCTCTCCTCCTCCTCTTCTCCTCCTCCTCTCCTCCTCTTCTCCTCCTCCTCCTCCTCTTCTCCTCCTCCTCCTCCTCTTCTCCTCCTCCTCCTCCTCTCCTCCTCCTCTTCTCCTCTTCTCCTCCTCCTCCTCTACTCCTCCTCCTCTTCTCCTCTTCTCCTCCTCCTCTTCTCCTCCTCCTCTCCCCCTCCTCCTCCTCTCCCCCTCCTTTTCTCCTCCTCTTCTCCTCCTCCTCTTCTCCTCCTCCTCCTCCTCTTCTCCTCCTCCTCCTCCTCCTCTTGACCTCCTCCTCCTCTTCTCCTCCTCTTCCCCTCCTCTCCTCCTCCTCTTCTTCTCCTCCTCCTCCTCTTCTCCTCCTCTTCTCCTCCTCTCCTCTTTCTCTTCTCCTCCTCCTCTTCTTCTCCTTCTCCTCCTCTCCTCCTCTTCTCCTCCTCTCCTCCCCTCCTCCTCTTCTCCTCCTCTTCTCCTCCTCCTCTTCTCCTCCTCTTCTCCTCCTCCTCTTCTCCTCCTCTTCTCCTCCTCCTCCTCTCCTCCTCCTCCTCCTCCTCTCCCCCTCTTCTCCTCTCCTTCTCCTCCTCCTCTTCTCCTCCTCCTCCTCCTCTTCTCCTCCTCTCCTCTTCTCCTCCTCTTCTCTTTCTCTTCTCCTCCTCCTCCTCTTCTCCTCCTCTCCTCCTCCTCTTCTCCTCCTCCTCCTCCTCTTCTCCTCCTCTCCTCTTCTCCTCCTCTTCTCTCTCCCTCCTCCTCTCCTCCTCTTCCCCTCCTCCTCCTTCTCTTCTCGTGCATTCAGCTACAATTCCTCCTTGAAGTGCTTTATTGCCGCCGTTATTTGGAGAGATGTCAGCTGTTTTGCAGAGAGTGCGGACCTCGACATGCCCGGGCCTGGTTACTGTAAGGTGAAAGCCGGGTTTATTTCCAGCAGCTGCGCCTTTTTACTGCCACCTCTGGCT